>NC_088396.1:40457910-40520410 GCF_034236695.1 Oncorhynchus nerka
AGAATCCCTCTCTAACCCACCAGCTGGTTGTGCTTGAGTCTGCAAATACAGTGTGTGCATTGCGCAGTTTCGGGCATTCCCCTTTTATTCACTATAAAACACATCATACTGTTACTTGTGTACAATGATAGACTGTATCATTCATAAAATAATCATGCTTTCCACTGTGTTTAAAATTAGTCAAAAAAGGTTTGGTCTTTGTTTATGCAGCCCGTCTATACTCATCTGTTGTGTTTGGTAATGGGCCCATGGACTGTATACTATAAAGAACAAGTACAAACCACTCAACAGTCAATAGTTGAAAGCACGGAATCATTAACCCATATGACTCATTTCCTTTGAGGCAGTCAAGGATGACTATGAACTGAGTTCACATGACAGTCACATAGCAAAAGGTTGCGATGTATCATGGTTGTATTATAGAAGGGCTGACTGGAAGAGTTATTGTTTAGAATTCATTCACTCTTTGAAGTCAATTGAGAGACAGCTGTCATAGATATGGACTCTGTGCGCTCCTGGCTCCGGGCCTTCAACAACAGAATAGCCAGGCCCAGGTTGGTTATATTTGCCTTAACTCAAGCAATGCTCTGAATAAACTAATTTATTTCACAATTAAAGGGAGCTAACAATGTTCCACCAGTAACAGACTCAGCTATACTAAAGTTTCCGCACTAATGTCAATGTTTTCTGAAAGTGCTTGAAATAATCTTCATGTGAATTGATGAAGTCGTTAGAATTGAGAAAGTGAAACTAGTGTTTTATAGATGGTTGTGGATGCACTAGAGTCCATTGTGAATGTTTGTCAACTAAGAGAAAGTGGATTTTTTTGTGGCGTTCATTACAACTGTGATAAACTGCACTGCTCAAATAGCATGGAAGTCAAAGAAATTGGATATTATTGGGGCTGCTGCAGTAAAGTATCTGGAGTTTCAGGAATTCACAGCCAGTGGTGGAAAAGTACCCGATTGTCATACTTGAGTAAAAGTAAAGATACCTTAATAGAAAATAACTCAAGTAAAAGGGAAAGTCACCCAGTAAAATACTACTTGAGTAAAAGTATCAAAAGTACATGTCATTGCAAAAATATACTTAAGTATAAGTCATTTCAAATTGCTTATATTAATTAAACCAGACGGCACAATTTTCTTGTTTTGTATTTATTTACGGATAGTCAGGGACACACTCCAACACTCAGATATAATTTACAATCGAATCATTTGTGTTTAGTGATTCCGCCAGATCAGAGGCAGTATGGATGGCCAGGGATGATTTGCCGCTCTCCCAGGCTCCTGAGCCTGTGTAGGGATCAGACATGGATTATTGATTTTAACCATAGAGGCAAGGAGCATGTTGATTGATAACGTGGTAGTCAGTATAATTTGAGTATTTTTATCCACATAATTTTTGTATTTTGGGATCTGTTATTTTCATTCCGCCGTAAAACCCAACAAAGAAGAAGAAGTGGGCGCAGCCTTGTCTCGTGATCACAACAGTTCAATCGACCCTCGACTCGTCCTGTCTGGCTCGGGGGTCACTTGTGCTTTTGGAGAGATAGGGTACCTACTCCACTTCGCAGGAATTTACCTCATTAACTGTATTCTTACAGGGATGTACAAGGAGTCCAACACACAGGTAATTTGTGTTATTTTTTGGGAAATTCAGTTCTGAGCGTTCACTCCTCCTTCAGTTATCTAACTTCGGTGGGCCTACTATCTTGCTAGCTAGCTCACTGATTCGCCAGGCACATGTCATCAGAAAGCTGGCTAGTGAGATGTACAGTACCCCATCCATAGACGCTAACATTATTGGGCAAGCTTTAGATTCTGTTCGGCTACTACTGTAGCTATCCGAGTAATTAAGTTAATAGATTTTGATCTGCATGGTACTTCTTTGCAGTGGTTATTGTTGGTTATATGTATGTTTGTCTTCTTGCATGGCGATGATAACAAACGTTAGTTAGTTAGTTACCACAGGTGTTAACGTTACTTTTAACAATAGTCAGTTAGGTAGCAGTATTAGCAATACGCTAACAGTATGGCTATGTAGCTAGTTTATACACATTATCATAGTTGCCTCCTAAACTGAAGCAGTGTGAGGTTGAACGCGGCATGTGTATAACTACAACCAGGTATCAAGTCGGACATGTCAGAGTTTCCTAGTTCTGACTAGCATGTGAACGCGGCATTAGCTTTCTCAGCTGTCATTATAGGTCTTACCGTTAGTGGTCACATGACATGGTGGAAAACATACGAGTGAGGTTGTCATTTTCCTCCGGTCCATCCCTCCACAAGTGGTAACGTTGCTACTTATTTTACTGCTGTTGAGAGCAACCGTTTATCTTTGTTTGATGACGAAAACAGCAAAAGTCAGATACTACTATTATTGCAAGTACAAATTCCGTTGTTTTTATCAAACAGTATTTTTTTTTGTCTAATTTGCATGTTCTGAATTTATGCAGTGATACGTTCCTCAGCTCAGTGGTAGTTGATGCTTGTTGTTGACTTAACTTGAATAGGACAAATGATCAACTAAGTAGGCTAGTCTAAATCACGTGTTCTTGCCTTTGAACACCATTACTTGAAGAGAGAAATATACATTGGACGACTAGTTTTGACTTTGACAGTATACAGAAATAACCATGTTGTACTGTATTTACACTCAACCAGATATAAACTGGTGTTGGTTTGCATTCGTGGATCGTGGTAGGGTCGCCTGCAGTTGTAGTCTTGTCCATCAATGCTACTGTTTGCAAGGACCGTAAGGACTACTCTCAAATAGCCTTGTTCAGTTCAATGTTCTCTACTTTTTATAGTACTCTAAATACCCAAATTCATGTTGTTACGTTGAAAACAATACAACATACACATTGTTGACACCATTCAAAACAATGAGGATTTGGATCTTTAAAGCCAGTTATCTCCTAATCACCTTTTTGCAGATAGAACCTTAGAACCAAGCTCTAGAAGTGTCAAAAGCTCAGCAAAAATAGAAGAAATTCTATTCTATCCCACTTTATTCCCTTTCTGCTTATAGGCTAATGCCTCTGCCTTCCTTCCTGTTTGCTCTGTTACAAAGTAGGGGGAGAGTGAGAAGAATCATGTGCCTCCTGTGAGGGTAAGCCTGAGAAACATGCGGTTCACAACACAACTACTCTGGGCCGTTTTGCACTCAATCAGTTCCTTAGTATTATGTTCTACCTAGTAAGCTATAGGTGTAATTCCATCAAACCAGCATTGCTGTATATTTGCAGTCGCTTCTTTTCCATGGTCAAATAAAATCACAATGTTTTTGAGTACTGTAGTTTATAAACCAAGTTTATGCATAATATGCTGTTGCTGTGACAGATTCAATTGAAGTCGAGCATAAGTGGTGAAGTTGTTTCACTGCACTAGAAGATGGAACATCATTTCATGGGGAATAGTAAGAACAGTAGTTCTGTTTATGAGGTTGGTTCACAAGAAAAGGACTTGATGATAAGTGTCATAAAAGGAGAACCCGAGGAACTGAACGCTGAATAGCTAAGGTCAGCTTCAAACGAACAACTCACAGCCCAGTTAAACTACTGAGTACAAGACTTATTTAGAACAAACCACAGCCCAGTTAAACTACTGAGTACAAGACTTATTTAGAACAAACCACAGCCCAGTTAAACTACTGAGTACAAGACTTATTTAGAACAAACCACAGGTAAAACTTTGATCAAAAGTAATGGTTTGAATATCAATGAAATTGTAGCCTTGTTGTGATGTGTGTTTTGTCATATAGCCCCCGTGCCCGCAGGAGGCCTTTTGCCTTTTTGTAGGCCGTCATTGTAAATAAGAACGTGTTCTTAACTGACTTGCCTAGTTAAATAAAGGTTTAAATTAAAAATACAAAGTCAAGTAGGCAATGGCACTGTTTAGGCCTAGTTGTTTAGGCCTAGTTGTTATCACACGATCAAGCAGAGGATCACCATGACGTGACCACAATGTTCTGGTCTCACCAAGAGATCATTTGTCTTTCCAACAGGAGCAGTGACATGGAGGCTGAGGACAAATCCTCCTCCTCTACGCTGGATTGCAGTGTGAAGCCTCCCATCTCCCCTGGCAGCCCATCTCACCTGACACACTTCAAACCCCTGACTCCAGAGCAGGACGAGCCTCCGCTCCGATCAGCCTACAGCTCCTTCGTCAACCTGTTCCGCTTCAATAAAGGTCATTTACCAAGGTCACACACACACAGATTGTTTTGAGATGGTTGACTTGACAGTCTTTTTAAATGTTCATCTTCTAGTAAGCCGATACATTACGATGAAGAGACAAGACAAAGTGACTGAGTCAGAGTCCAGCAAATTCTCTATTAGCCACGAGGAAGTTTATTAATAACTTAATGTTGTTTTGTCACACTGCTCTTCTTGTTATTTCTCATTCTGTGGAGTAGCCTATAGCAGCCTATAATTTGCAGTACTGTACAGTCAAGGCTCATGTACTGTCCCCTAGAATGCAGGGAAATTTACTTCTGTAGCCTTGACTACCAGCCTGGTTTACAGTCAGAATTACTTTGAGGAAGCAGAATGGAACGGAATGCAGCCCAGATCAGAACCCATGTCTTGTGAGGTAATGTGATAGAATGTTGTCTAGGTGCCAGGAGGGGGCCTTTCAACCACATGGGCCATCATGTGTCTCCCTCTCTTCAGGCCCTGCCCTCACTGGCAGGCCCCTCACCAAGGCAACAGAGCTCTGCTCACATACCAGAGCTTGGAGCATTTAAATATTCTGTCCTGCTTTATTTGAAGTGCAATTTATGAAGGCTTCATAAAACATTCATATAGGCTTCATAAGCACTACATAGATGCTTCACAAATCATCTATAATCTTATATCATGCTCTATAAAGATTCATAATGTGGCATAACTGTGTGACATAACCATCCATTTATTTGTTCACATTTGTTCATATGGCATGAAATACAGTTATAGATGATTTGTGACCCATGTATGCAGTGGTATTGATGCACTTCAAATAAAGCAGGACCAAATATTCTATGCACAGTATTCATATTCTTTAAATTTCTCTGTTATTATAAGATAATTGGCGATTCAATTCTGATTGGATTAGAAGAGAGAGCATGTTCTTGACAGCAACAGCAATGTATACAGTCACCGTGTTTCGCTGCTCTTATTAGACACAACATACTCCCGAGTGGCGCAGTGGTCTAAGGCACTGCATCTCAGTGCTAGAGACGTCATTACAGACACCCTGGTTCGAATCCAGGCTGTATCACAACCGGCCATGATTGGGAGTCCCATCGTGTGGTGCACAACTGGCCCAGCGTTGTCCAGGTTTGGCCGGTTAGGCAGTCATTGTAAATAAGAATTTGTTCTTAACTGACTTGCCTAGTTAAATAAAGGTTAAATGTCAGTTTTATATATATTTTTTAAAACACTAAAATATTCCTTTTATTTAAAGTGACCTTTGTATTGCTAAAATAGGAGTACCGACTTAACACAACAAAGGTTGTTTTTGGATAAGAATGTACTACAGACGTATAAAGCATTGTCATGTTTGTAGTATGGCATTTTATAAAGACTCCAAATGTCATACTAAAGTACACCGCTTTGTCATCATGGGTAGGTGTGATGATGTTTCAATGAACTTTATTGACCTTAAATGACCCGTTGTGATTGGTCTGTGTGTACAGAGGAGGGGCGTCCGCCCTCGGTGACAGAGAAACCGGATGTGGCTTTGACGTCAACCACTGGGGAGCGTGGGAGCTGGACCAGCCCAGCACACTCCATCCACGGCTCTGGGACCCATAGGACACAACACCCCAACCTGCTCCGTAGAACATCCACCGCCTCAGGTAACACACACACACATTCTTGCTCATACTAGGGCCACAGGAGGGACACATACACTGTATGTCCAGTGCTGCAGTTGTTTCACAGTTGTAAGCCAACCTATCCTCTTCCAACAGTGGTTCTTTAAAACGTTTACATTTTGAGTGATTGCATGATCTCTGACCTGACAATGATGGTGAAAGTATCAGTTTCATCCTTAACAAATTGACGTGACTAGTCGTAATTACACCTAAGAGGTGACCCCCTAGTCAAGTTTAGAGGAGAGGATGGACTGTGTGTTTGGACTACTTCTTATTTTACCCCACAGTTGTTTTGTATAGCTGTGAAGGATAGACATTCTTGACATTGACATTAGTTTTACATAGAGAGGCGCTAAGAATAATGTACGATGTGAGTAGCCTGACATCCATTCAAAACGCTGATGTATGTCTTTTCTTTTTGCAGTGGACTGGCCATTATGGCCGGGTCAGGGTGAGGGCCTTCTATACTGTGTGTTTGATAAGATCTCCAAAATGGTTTTGCGCCTGATTTTAACAACCTGCTTTCAGAGTGGCTGGCTAACCCAAGCACCTGAGTGGTTTTGTGTGTTTGGTTGATTGAACTATATTTTGGCATGTGTCGATGAAGTGCCTTCTCGTGTTGGTTTGTTGCCAACACTGATATTTGGAAAGTTGTGTGTTTTTGCATAATGATATAAGAACTAACATGCTCCCTTTTATGTGTCTTACTTAATTGCGGTATCTGTTTTTAATTGTATTCATATGAACCATAATTGTTCACTAGAGCCTAGTTTATGGAAATTATATACCGGTAAGCTTCTGTTGTGCCGTTGTGCAGTCCTTTTTAAACTAACCTGCCATTATCAAAAGTAAATCCTTGTAGACATTTTATTGTACATTTCCAAGCCCATATTGGACTATAGCCTACAATTTCTTTAGAGAGGTATAGAAGGTGCTCTCTGTCTCCCTCCTTTACCTTTCTGCATTTTATTTGCATGAAAAGGGAGCATTTGCCTGGTTAGGTGAAGTGTGTTTTATGAAGTGTATGCTGAATGTTTGCACCATGTGTGCTCCTAGAGGGCCGTAGGAAACCAGAAACCCCCCTGAGCACTCACGACCCCCGTACGGCTGTTCAGCTCCGCACTGCTCTGAAAAGACTCAAGGAGATCATGGAGGGAAAGAGCCAGGTATCTATCATGCCATTACCCCATCACCTCATTAAGCCATCACCCCATTAACTCATTAAGCCATTACCCCATTAACTCATTAACTCATTAAGCCATTACCCCATTAACTCATTACCCCATCACCCCATTAACTCATTAAGCCATCACCCCATTAACTCATTAAGCCATTACCCCATTAACTCATTAAGCCATTGCCCCATTAACTCATTAAGCCATCACCCCATTAACTCAATTTCCCCATCACCCCATTAACTCATTAAGCCATCACCCCATTAACTCATTACGCCATCACCCCATTAACTCATTACCCCATCACCTCATTAAGCCATCACCCCATTAACTCATTACGCCATCACCCCATTAACTCATTAAGCCATCACCCCATTAACTCATTAAGCCATCACCCCATTAACTCATTAAGCCATTACCCCATTAACTCATTAAGCCATCACCCCATTAACTCATTAAGCCATCACCCCATTAACTCATTAAGCCATCACCCCATTAACTCATTAAGCCATCAACCCATTAACTCATTAAGCCATCACCCCATTAACTCATTAAGCCATCACCCCATTAACTCATTAAGCCATCACCCCATTAACTCATTAAGCCATCACCCCATTAACTCATTAAGCCATCACCCCATTAACTCATTAAGCCATCACCCCATTAACTCATTAAGCCATCACCCCATTAACTCATTAAGCCATTAACTCATTAAGCCATCACCCCATTAACTCATTACCCCATCACCCCATTAACTAATTACCCCATCACCCCATTAACTCATTACCCCATCACCCCATTAACTCATTACCCCATCACCCCATTAACTCATTAAGCCATCACCCCATTAACTCATTACCCCATCACCCCATTACCTCATTAAGCCATCACCCCAATTAACTCATTAAGCCATCACCCCAATTAACTCATTAAGCCATCACCCCATTAACTAATTAAGCCATCACCCCATTAACTCATTACGCCATTACTCCATCTTGCCAAGTAGCCCATCACGCCAAGTAGCCCATTGGCCCATCATGCCAAGTAGCCCATCGGCCCATCACGCCAAGTAGCCCATCACACCAAGTAGCCCATTGGCCCATCACACCATGTAGCCCATCACGCAAGTAGCCCATCACACAATTACACAGTTGCTGTTGGTTATTGTACCTCACGTCACACTGCTGTTGGTTATTGTACCTCACGTCACACTGTTGTTGGTTATTGTACCTCACGTCACACTGCTGTTGGTTATTGTACCTCACGTCACACTGTTGTTGGTTATTGTACCTCACGTCACACTGTTGTTGGTTATTGTACCTCACGTCACACTGTTGTTGGTTATTGTACCTCACGTCATACTGTTGTTGGTTATTGTACCTCACACTGTTGTTGTTTATTGTACCTCACACTGTTGTTGTTTATTGTACCTCACACTGTTGTTGTTTATTGTACCTCACACTGTTGTTGTTTATTGTACCTCACGTCACACTGTTGTTGGTTATTGTACCTCACGTCACACTGTTGTTGGTTATTGTACCTCACGTCACACTGTTGTTGGTTATTGTACCTCACGTCACACTGTTGTTGGTTATTGTACCTCACACTGTTGTTGGTTATTGTACCTCACGTCACACTGCTGTTGGTTATTGTACCTCACACTGTTGTTGGTTATTGTACCTCACGTCACACTGCTGTTGGTTATTGTACCTCACACTGTTGTTGGTTATTGTACCTCACGTCACACTGTTGTTGGTTATTGTACCTCACGTCACACTGTTGTTGTTTATTGTACCTCACGTCACACTGCTGTTGGTTATTGTACCTCACACTGTTGTTGGTTATTGTACCTCACGTGTTGTTGGTTATTGTACCTCACTGTTGTTGGTTATTGTACCTCACACTGTTGTTGGTTATTGTACCTCACGTCACACTGTTGTTGGTTATTGTACCTCACACTGCTGTTGGTTATTGTACCTCTCGTCACACTGTTGTTGGTTATTGTACCTCACGTCACACTGTTGTTGGTTATTGTACCTCACGTCACACTGCTGTTGGTTATTGTACCTCACGTCACACTGTTGGTTATTGTACCTCACGTCACACTGTTGGTTATTGTACCTCACACTGTTGTTGTTTATTGTACCTCACACTGTTGTTGTTTATTGTACCTCACACTGCTGTTGGTTATTGTACCTCACGTCACACTGCTGTTGGTTATTGTACCTCACGTCACACTGTTGGTTATTGTACCTCACGTCACACTGTTGGTTATTGTACCTCGCGTCACACTGCTGTTGGTTATTGTACCTCACACTGTTGTTGGTTATTGTACCTCACGTCACACTGCTGTTGGTTATTGTACCTCACACTGTTGTTGGTTATTGTACCTCACGTCACACTGTTGTTGGTTATTGTACCTCACGTCACACTGTTGGTTATTGTACCTCGCGTCACACTGTTGGTTATTGTACCTCACACTGTTGTTGGTTATTGTACCTCACGTCACACTGTTGTTGTTTATTGTACCTCACGTCACACTGTTGTTGTTTATTGTACCTCACGTCACACTGTTGGTTATTGTACCTCACGTCACACTGCTGTTGGTTATTGTACCTCACGTCACACTGTTGTTGGTTATTGTACCTCACGTCACACTGTTGTTGGTTATTGTACCTCACGTCACACTGTTGTTGGTTATTGTACCTCACGTCACACTGTTGTTGGTTATTGTACCTCACACTGTTGTTGTTTATTGTACCTCACACTGTTGTTGGTTATTGTACCTCACGTCACACTGCTGTTTTACTCACCATTGCTCTACTGCAGCTTGTTTTTATTTAGAGTAAAATGACCTGGCTAACAATCACAGTCACACACAGGCAACTGTTCCAAATATAGGACAGCATGTTAAGACCCCTCTTATTCTTCAAAAGGAGGTGGTTATTGTTTCATCTGACCGTTTGATTTCAGTGAAACCGTTTCCGTATACTTTAATAAGACGTCTTCAGAAAATCAAATCAAACTTTGTCACATGCGCCGGATACACCAGGTGTAGACCTTACAGTGAAATGCTTACTTACAAGCCCTTAACCAACAATGCAGTTTTAAGAAAATTCCACAAAAAAAAGTATGAAATAAGAATAACAAATGATGAAATAGCAGCAGTAAATAACAATAGCAGGGGCTATATACAGGGGCTATATACAGGGGCTATATACAGGGGCTATATACAGGGGGTACCGGTACAGAGTCAATGTGCGGGGGCACCGGTGTAGAGGTAATTGTGTACATGTAGGTAGGGTTATTAAAGTGGCTATGCATAGATAATAACAGAGAGTAGCAGCATAGGAGGCGGGGGTGCAAATAGTCTGGGTAGCCATTTGACTAGCTGTTTAGGAGTCTTATGGCTTGGGGGTAGAAGCTGTTTAGAAGCCTCTTGGACCTAGACTTGGCGCTCCGGTACCGTTTGCCGTCTAGGGTGGCTGGAGTCTAACAACACCGTTGTTAATAGAATAGATACATAAAGAAGTCCAGGCTCATGACGCATTACAAACCTCTGGGATTGGTTGCAGGACAGTGACCTGAAGCAGTACTGGATGCCAGACAGTCAGTGTAAAGAGTGCTACGACTGCAACGAGAAGTTCACCACCTTCCGCCGCCGACACCACTGTCGGCTCTGCGGACAGATCTTCTGCAGCCGCTGCTGCAACCAGGAAATCCCTGGCAAGTTTATGGGATACACGGGTGAGTGCTTTGGGGAGGGGGAGGCTCACAGGAGTGGGTGGGGGGGCTGCCCCGAAAGTTGTTCCCAAAGCAGGGTCACAGTGTGTTAAAGACCACAGGCCCTACTGGTTTAAACTCCAGTTTGAATTCAATGCTTTGTTAGATGTGTTGCAGGAAACACTAGGAGGTCTACCTCTGGGGATATGTATACACAGAGGCCAATGGGCACTCAGCATGGTGTGTGTGTATTTTCTGCCGTGGTTGTGTGTGTTAGCAAAGTTGTATTTTGGGTAAGTTGACTGGTTGACCAGTAGTGTTTGAGCACACCTTGTTTGAAATATCCCTGAACATTGCTGTGATGTGAGAATCTGAGACCAATGAAACATCTGTTTGACCTTTGATGATGCTGTGATGTGACCTAACCATGCCATGCAGTGACCACACCACAGTAACCACAATACTGCTTCCATCCTAGCTCATAGCAGGACCTGCTCTTCCTCTCACTGACTCCTCCCCTCTCTCGGTCTCTTTCCCTTCCTCCATTGCACCTACCTATCTCTCTCCTCGCCTCTCTCTCTCCTATCCTCTTCTCTTCATCCCTCCCTCCATTGTTACTGTGTGTAGGAGACCTGCGGGCCTGCACCTACTGCCGTAAGATCGCTCTGAGCTACTCCCAGTCTGCAGATTCTGGCTCCATTGGAGAGGACCTGTCTGCTCTGTCTGACTCCTCCGTCAGCTCCCTCTGCATCCTGGAACCCAGCGAGCCTCGCACCCCGGTCGGAGGACGCAAGTCCAGCCGTAACATCTTCCTAGAGGAGGACCTGGCCTGGCAGAGGTGAACTAAGAGGAGACAGAGAGCAGAGGAACCTCTGTGAGGAACCATGCATGCCCCACAGAATTAAATAGATCAATATACAATAACATGTTATTATATCTCTACGGCATGCACACCTCCCTCGCATGGACCCCTAGTCAATCGTCCCGTTCCGTTCCCCTCATACAAAAGATGCATGCTCTCCTCCTTCGCATCAACTTCCAGTCATCTATTTGTTCCCCTGCCTCACCTTTTTTCTCAGTGTTTTCTTTCTCTCTGTGTATGTCCTCCATGTTCCTCTCTGTGTATGTCCTCCATGTTCCTCTCTGTGTATGTCCTCCATGTTTCTCTCTGTGTATAGCCTCCATGATTCTCTCTGTGTATTCCTACTCTCATCTTTGTCTTTTCCTTCAAATGCAGAGTTGAAGAGACAGAGGAGAGAGACACACTAGGCGCTCTTCACCCCCCATGTCCTCTCCCTCCCTGCCCACTCCCCTCCGCCTGTCCTTTTCTTCCCCTGTATACTGGGTGGGTTCTTTCTCCCAGTATGGTCCACTTTCATTGGATGTCTTTTATTGAAAACCATCTCAGCAATTTTTCAGATCCATTTTATAATCATAAATTGTCAATGCAAAAAACAAGCAAATTATGAAAAGAAATTGGGGTTGTGTTTTTCAAAGACAGACCTTGTTTGATTTTGTCAGACTATTGCTATTGTGTAATTGATTACCACTAGCAACATTCCATCCCATTAAACAATGTAACTCGCTTTGAGCTAATAACATTCCATCCCATTAAACCACGTGCCTCGCTTTGAGCTAATAACATTCCATCCCATTAAACCACGTGCCTCGCTTTGAGCTAATAACATTCCATCCCATTAAACCACGTGCCTCGCTTTGAGCTAATAACATTCCATCCCATTAAACCACGTGCCTCGCTTTGAGCTAATAACATTCCATCCCATTAAACCACGTGCCTCGCTTTGATCCAATCATCAGTGTGATACTCTTGCTCCTAACGACATGTCTCAAAGAAACTATTTGTCCCTTTCTCTCCTGGTGTAGAAACACTGAGATTGGGATGATAAAGAAGTGAGTCCTGCTGTTGTTCATATGGCCAGCTTGTAACAGTTTTGGCTTTCTTGGCTTTCTTTTACTTTTGAGTTGAGCCTTACCCTTCGAGCCCTACCATATTGACACTTCTGCATACGTCTACCATAACTAGTTACTGTAGTGTTACATGGACGTCAAAGTCAAATGATTTAGTTCAGGTATGAATTAGTTTGCGTGTGTGACAGTTTGATTCACCAGGAGTCTCAGAGCAGAGGTATGAATTCTAGACTGACTGGGCTTCAAGAGGATGGAGGCAAGTCCCCAATAAGGAAGCGGTGAGTGTCTGCTTTTGGTCCATATTTTTATCGAACCCTTTTACAGCTAGTTTTCTCCCAACTCTGTTCAGGGCTTGTATTTTGGAGCCCTGTTCTCTGATGGTGCACCCTACCGAGAGAGATGTACGTTATATATACAAAAGTATGTGGACACCCATTAAAATGAGTGGATTCAGCTATTTTAGCCACACCCATTGCTGACAGGTGTATTACATCGTTGCAACACTCACTACCAAGTTCCAAACTGCCAATGGAAACAATGTTAGCACAAGAGCAGTTCGTCGGGAGCTTCATGAAATGGGTTTCCGTGGCCAAGCAGCCTCACACAAACCTAACATGCTGACCAGACCGGACACGACGCATGCGCGAGCGTTGCAAAATAAATGTAGAAATCCATGTTATTCAATTATTGCACCCACACTGCTCACGCACGCCAACGAGCGTCTGCGATGCCAAGGGCTAAAATAGAACTCCTTTCTATATCTGACTCAGATCGCGCTGGAAGTCCTGCCTCTCCCATCTCCTCATTGGTTTATAGAAGTAGGTACCCACGTGCCATCTCCTCATTGGTTTATAGAAGTAGGTACCCACATGCCATCTCCTCATTGGTTTATAGAAGTAGGTACCCACGTGCCATCTCCTCATTGGTTATACCCACGTGGGTGATTGAAAGACTAACTGTTTTGCCAGTTTTTGTGGTAATACTATGAAAGTGTAGATGCGATCGCCATATAAGTTCAAAGATGAAAAAGCCTGGAAGGAGGAGAGATGACAAGAAACGATTCAGTTGTCGGTTTTATGTGTGGATTAATTGTCGGAGTAGAGGACCTTGTGCATTTCAGGTAAAATGTCAACTCAATGTTTATATCCCAGGACAAATTAGCTAGCAACAGCAAGCTAGCTAAATAGGACAAATTAGCTAGCAAGTGCAAGCTAACTAGCTAAATTGCCATACATGTTTAATGCTTTTCGACCTGTCCCCAAATTAATGTCATTGGTTCAGAGTTTGTTTTGATATTTTAACCTGCGTGTCGTGATCGCGTTTAGTGTAGGGGGACAAAATACATTTATGCACGATAGCGCATGATGGTGCACACGCGCAGCCGGTTTGGGTTCCGTGTTAGATCACCATGTGGGACGCCAAGCGTCGGCTGGAGTGGTGTAAAGCTCGCCGCCATTGAACTCTGGAGCACAATCTCTGGTGTGATGAATCACACTTCACCATTTGGCAGTCCGACGAACAAATCTGGGTTTGGTGGATGCCAGAAGAATGCTGCCTGTCCCAATGCATAGTGCCAACTGTAAAGTTTGTTGGAGAAGGAAAAATGGTCAGGCTGTTTTTCATGGTTTGAGCTCGGCCCCTTAGTTCCAGTGAAGGGACATCTTAACGCTACAGCATACAATGACATTCTAGACAATTCTGCGGTTCCAACTTTGTGGCAACAGTTTGAGGAAGGCCCTTTCCTGTTTCAGCATGACGGTTGTGCACAAAGCGAGTTCCATACAGAAATGGTTTGTCGAGATCGGTGTGGAAGAACTTGACTGCCCTGCACAGAGCCCTGACCTCAACCCCATTGAACAGCTTTAGGATAAATTAGAGCGCCGACTGCGAGCCAGGCCTCATCACCCAACTAAATCAGTGCCGACCTCACTAATGCGGTAAGCAAGTCCTTGCAGAAATGTTCCAACATCTTTTTTTTTTTTTTTTTAAATTTTTTGAAAAATTTATTTAACTAGGCAAGTCACAAATTCTTATTTTCAATGACGGCCTAGGAACAGTGGGCTAACTGCCTGTTCAGGGGCAGAACGACAGATTTGTACCTTGTCAGCTCGGGGGTTTGAACTTGCAACCTTCCGGTTACTAGTCCAACGCTCTAACCACTAGGCTACGCTGCTGCCCCTAGTGGAAAGCCTTCCCAGAAGAGTGGAGGCTGTTATAGCAGCAAGGGGCGACCAAACCCATGTTAATGCCTATGATTTTGGAATGCGAAGTTCAAGGTTTCTCCCCCACATGCACACACACATACTCAGAGAAATAGGGTGCAGAATGCCCTGCAGGTCCTGTAATGCCATCCCTGTCATATCCAGGTCAGCCAGTGTGACCAACCTGTCCCTGGACCCGTCTGGCTCCTCCATGTTGCCCTCCTATGACAGCTCAGTGAGCCCCCAGACCAGTAGGACCATGCCCAAACCTGACCACAGTGAAGAGGAGAGGAAGATACTGCTGGTAAGGCTTCTATCTCTTTCTTTAATTTCCTCTTTCCCTTTCTATCCATCTCTGTATCCCTTTCTCTCACTCTCTCCCTCTCCATCTTGTCCTTACGCTCTCCCTCTCTCCATCTTGTCCTTACGCTCTCCCTCTCTCCATCTTGTCCTTACGCTCTCCCTCTCTCCATCTTGTCCTTACGCTCTCCCTCTCTCCATCTTGTCCTTACGCTCTCCCTCTCTCCATCTTGTCCTTACGCTCTCCCTCTCTCCATCTTGTCCTTACGCTCTCCATCTTGTCCTTACGCTCTCCCTCTCTCCATCTTGTCCTTACGCTCTCCCTCTCTCCATCTTGTCCTTACGCTCTCCCTCTCTTCATCTTGTCCTTACGCTCTCCCTCTCTCCATCTTGTCCTTACGCTCTCCCTCTCTCCATCTTGTCCTTACGCTCTCCCTCTCTCCATCTTGTCCATCTTGTCTTGTCCTTACGCTCTCTCCCTCTCCATCTTGTCCTTACGCTCTCCCTCTCCATCTTGTCCTTACGCTCTCCCTCTCTCCATCTTGTCCTTACGCTCTCCCTCTCTCCATCTTGTCCTTACGCTCTCCCTCTCTCCATCTTGTCCCTTATCTTGCTCTCCCTCTCTCCATCTTGTCCTTACGCTCTCCCTCTCTCCATCTTGTCCTTACGCTCTCCCTCTCTCCATCTTGTCCTTCGCTCTCCCTCTCTCCATCTTGTCCTTACGCTCTCCCTCTCTCCATCTTGTCCTTACGCTCTCCCTCTCTCCATCTTGTCCTTACGCTCTCCCTCTCTCCATCTTGTCCTTCTTGTCCTTACGCTCTCCCTCTCTCCATCTTGTCCTTACGCTCTCCCTCTCTCCATCTTGTCCTTACGCTCTCCCTCTCTCCATCTTGTCCTTACGCTCTCCCTCTCTCCATCTTGTCCTTACGCTCTCCCTCTCTCCATCTTGTCCTTACGCTCTCCCTCTCTCCATCTTGTCCTTACGCTCTCCCTCTCTCCATCTTGTCCTTACGCTCTCCCTCTCTCCATCTTGTCCTTACGCTCTCCCTCTCTCCATCTTGTCCTTACGCTCTCCCTCTCTCCATCTTGTCCTTATCTTGCTCTCCCTCTCTCCATCTTGTCCTTACGCTCTCCCTCTCTCCATCTTGTCCTTACGCTCTCCCTCTCTCCATCTTGTCCTTACGCTCTCCCTCTCCATCTTGTCCTTACGCTCTCCCTCTCTCCATCTTGTCCTTACGCTCTCCCTCTCTCCATCTTGTCCTTACGCTCTCCCTCTCTCCATCTTGTCCTTACGCTCTCCCTCTCTCCATCTTGTCCTTACGCTCTCCCTCTCTCCATCTTGTCATTACGCTCTCCCTCTCTCCATCTTGTCATTACGCTCTCCCTCTATTTTCTTTCTAGCCCTGTCTGTATATTTACACTCCATTGTTGGCAAAGCATACAATAAAAACAGATTTTTCACTGACTGACTTTCATGACATGTAGGACTCGTCCCAACTCAAAGACCTGTGGAAGAAGATTTGTAACAACAGTACTGGCATGGAGTTCCAGGACCACCGCTACTGGCTCCGTACATACCCCAACTGCATTGTGGGGAAGGAGCTGGTCAACTGGCTGCTGAGGAGTGGAACCATCTCCACCAGGTATAGACATACTGTATCATGGCTACCTGACTGATGTCTGAATAACGATATTGTAGAAAGAAGAGATTACATGAGTTAGAAAATGTTTTCTCTCTTGCCTACATCTCTCTCACTCTTCCATCTTTCTTGCTCTTCCATCTTGCTCACTCCTCCACTCTCGCTCGCCCTTCCATCTTTCTCTCGCTCTGTCTGTCTGTCTGTCTGTCTGTCTGTCTGTCTGTCTGTCTGTCTCACTCACTCATACTCTTGCAGGGCCCAGGCGATAGCCATTGGTCAGGCTGTGGTAGACGGTCGTTGGTTGGACTGTGTCACTCACCACGACCAGCTGTTCAGGGATGAGTACGCTCTCTATCGCCCCCTCCAGGTGAGATACTGTTTTGTGGGAATAAGGGGACGAGTCTGCCTACTTCTCCCTATAGCCACTTGGTTTATTACATGTAGCCACTCCTCCAACAACTTTGTGCAGCAGTGATGCCACTGCAGCCGAACGGCGCTAAAAGCTCACCACACTTCAATTAAGAGGGTGATGGTGAGGATGATGATCATGATGTTCTGTCTTCTCTTCAGAGCACAGAGTTCTCTGAGACCCCGTCTCCTGACAGTGACAGTGTCAACTCTCTGGAGGGACACTCAGAACCCTCCTGGTTCAAAGACATCAAGTTTTGCGACAGTGACACAGACCAGGTGGCTGACGAGAATGACTATGTCACGGCCAGTATGTATCCCAGCATGCCTTGTGACTTTAGCCCTCAGGCTTAACATTACAACAA
This sequence comes from Oncorhynchus nerka, assembly GCF_034236695.1. NCBI lineage: Eukaryota > Metazoa > Chordata > Actinopteri > Salmoniformes > Salmonidae > Oncorhynchus > Oncorhynchus nerka. Next base: position 40,475,511 of record NC_088396.1, read on the forward strand.
CCAGCATCATGTCTATGCCTGCTTTCTTCATTAAGGTCCAATGCAGCCATTTTCTTCTCAATATCAAATCATTTCTGGGTAACAGTGAAGTATTTTACTGTGATTGTTTTCAATTCAAATGGTCATAAAGCAAGAATTTAGCTTGGACTGTGAGTGGGGAGGGGAAAACTGAACGAGCTGTTATTGGCAGAGCGGTTTGGAACTCTTTCTTATTGGTCTATTAACCAATTTATCGCCTGGTGATGTCAGCAGGCAGGCCAAAAGTTAATCCCACCAAAACAGGCTAAAATGTCAGGCAGTCTTTTCAAACAGCGGGTACACTAAAAGGGCATCATCATTTCCAACCTCAGTGTGAAAATATACAAGTCAGAAGTTTACATACACCTTAGCCAAATACATTTAAACTCAGTTTTTCACAATTCCTGACATTTAATACTAGTAATAATTCTCTGTTTTAGGTCAGTTAGGATCACCACTTTATTTTAAGAATGTAAAATGTCAGAATAGAATAGTAGAGAGTGATTGATTTTAGCTTTTATTTCTTTCATCACATTCCCAGTGGGTCAGAAGTTTACACACACTCAATTAGACTTGGTAGCATTGCCAATTGTTTAACTTGGGTCAAATGTTTCAGGTAGCCTTCCACCAGCTTCCCACAATAAGTTGGGTGAATTTTGGTCCATTCCTCCTGACAGAGCTGGTGTAACTGAGTCAGGTTTGTAGGCCTCCTTGCTCGAACACCCTATTTCAGTTCTGTCCGCACATTTTCTATGTGATTGAGGTCAGGGCTTTGTGATGGCCACTCCAATACCTTGACTTTGTTGTCCTTAAGCCATAACTGTGGAAGTATGCTTGGGGTCATTGTTAATTTGAAAGACCCATTTGTGACCAAGCTTTAACTTCCTTACCGATGTCTTGAGATGTTGTTTCAATATATCCACATAATTTTCCTCCCTCATGATGCCATATATTTTGTGAAATGTACCAGTCCCTCCTACAGCAATGCAGCAAAGCACCCGTGCTTCACAGTTGGGATGGTGTTCTTCGGCTTGCAAGCCTGCCCCTTTTTCCTCCAAACATAACGATGGTCATTATGACCAAACAGTTCTATTTTTGTTTCATCAGACCAGAGGACATCTTTGTCCCCATGTGCAGTTGCAAACTGTAGTCTGGCTTTTTTATGTCGGTTTTGGAGCCGTGGCTTCTTCCTTGCTGAGTGACCTTTCAGGTTATGTCGATACAGGACTAGTTTTACTGTGGATTTAGATACTTTTGTACCTGTTTCCTCCAGGATCTTCACAAGGTCCTTTGCTGTTGTTCCTGGATTGATTTGCACTTTTCGCACCCAAGTACATTCATCTCTAGGAGACAGAACGCTTCTCCTTCCTGAGCGGTATGACGGCTGCGTGGTCCCATGGTGTTTATACTTTTATACGTACTATTGTTTGTACAGATGAGCGTGGTACCTTCAGGCGTTTTGAAATTGTGGAGGTCTCCAATTTATTTTCTGAGGTCTTGGCTGATTTCTTTTGATTTTCCCATGATGTCAAGCAAAGAGGCACTGAGTTTGAAGGTAGGCCTTGAAATACATCTGCAGGTACACCTCCAATTGACTCAAATGATGTCAATTAACCTATCAGAAGCATCTAAAGACATGACATCATTTTCTGGAATTTTCCAAGCTGTTTAAAGGCACAGTCAACTTAGTGTATGTAAACTTCTGACCCACTGGATTTGTGATACAGTGAATTATAAGTGAAATAATCTGTCTGTAAACAATTGTTGGAAAAATTACTTGTGTCATGCACAAAGTAGATGTCCTAACCGACTTGCCAAAACTATAGTTTGTTAACAAGAAATTTGTGGAGTGGATGAAAAACGAGTTTTCATGACTCCAACCTAAGTGTATGTAAACTTCCGACTTCAACTGTATATAAAAGACAGGTAAATCACATTTTTGACTGCACTAAGCCTTTAATATTGAGAGTAAACAATAGGTAGTTGACTCTTTGTAATGTCTCTGAGATTTTTCTTAGTATTGCTCTTACTACTGAGCTCTTGAACTATATAACTAGTGTGTACTCCCCCTCCATGCTGCTATGCATCAACAAGACAAATTACATGTTTTTAATGTGCTAATAAAGATCTAACAATTAATCAATCAATCAATCAATCAATGCACCCCCCCCTCCCCCTCGTCAGACTCATCCAACCCCAGTAAGAGGACGTCAGTCAGTAGTTTCCAGTCAGCGGTCGACAGTGACTCTGCTGCTTCCATCAACCTCAATATGGAGCAGGACAACGTCAACTTCCACATCAAGAAACAGTCCAAGTACCCCCATGTACCACCGCTCCCCAAGGAGCAGAAAGGTATGGCGCAACAAACACACACACACTGTTCCACCCTGAACAGGGACAGTCCTATCCCTCTTCACTAGAATGTCTTGCTGAAAGAAAACGCTTTAACATAGACGTTTATTTTGATCGATTCACCTAAATCTGCAATAGCATACAAAGAGGAACTTAACCTATTTGTTTGCTCAGCCAGTTCCCATAACTCTTATACGTTTATGGAAGGTGGAGTTGTGTGTTTATGCGTTTCTCCTCTTTCTCTCTCCTGTATCAGAGTACCTGGTCTCAGAGGACGGAGGACAGAATATCTCCATCAGTGACGCTTTCATCAAAGGTAGGAACTCTCCACTTACTAGTGTAGTCTGGCTTCGTTATGGATATTTTTTTTTGCAATTGGTACACTTTTCAACTCTTGAGCAGCTGTGTATTCTTTCTATTGAACAAGCAGTTGGTACTGAACCTGATGTACTGTAGCTGTAAACCAAGCTATCGCTCTCTGTGTGCTGCAGAGTCCCTGTTTAACCGTCGTGTGGAGGAGAAAGCTAACGAGGTGCTGTTCACTCCTCTGGGCTGGCACCACAGCTCCCTGGACCAGCTCAGAGAGGAGAATGGAGAGAAGGAGGCCATGGAGAGGCTACTGTGAGTACTGTCGGACAACTTTAGAGGTTTGAAAGTTGCTCAAATGTTTGTCCAACCTTTTTTTTTGTTCATTAAATATGTATGTGAGTACAGGAAATGCTAGGCACTAGTGAAGTGGGAGGTTTGGAATGTAAAGACTAGTCTCTAGCCTACTAAATTGAAGTAGAATTGGAACTGAACATATAAGTCATTCTTTAGATGAAGCGGAGATCTCTCAGTATGAATTAGTGTACTATGGTGGTATGTAAACATTTTTAGCTGGTGACTTTGCATGTTATACTGGCCAAAAAAACGCTGTTTTCTCTTGCAAAGAAAACGGCTAACTTCTCTCCCCCTCCACAGCTCTGCCAACCACAGCCACATGATGGCGCTGCTGCAGCAGCTGCTGTACAGCGAGTCCCTGTGCCTCTCCTGGCGTGACATCATCGTTCCTGTGGTGAGGCAGGTAGTGCAGACGGTGCGGCCGGACGTTCGCAGTTGTGATGATGACATGGACATCAGACAACTGGTTCACGTCAAGAAGGTACCTCGCTGACAGTGCTCTATTCTAACTTGAGATCTGGTTGATTAACTTGACTTTCCTTGCAAGTCTCCATATTGACCTCAATGAACGATTTACGCAAAAGTCTGCGTTGCCTGCATTTCTTTCAACTCTGAATCAGGTCTTTGTCATTTGGCTTTACTTAGACTGCACATACTGCAGGAGTAGACTGATAGGTGACCAAAATGGCTGTCTTTTTAAACTTCATTCTTTCTGGGGGTGGGGGGGGTTGTTGTTTTTTTAGATTCCTGGAGGGAAGAAGTTTGACTCTGCGGTAGTGAATGGCTTTGCCTGTACCAAGAACATTGCTCACAAAAAAGTAAGTTCCCTTCTCTTATGTAACAACTACCATCTCTCCCTGTAAACACAGTCAGAGGGATGCAGTTTATTGCTTGTCTGTGAACTCAATAAAGTACAATTTGATCATATTTTAGATGAACTCGTACATCAAGAACCCCAAGATCCTGCTTCTGAAGTGTTCTATAGAGTATCTCTACAGAGAGGAGACCAAGTTCACCTGCATTGACCCCATTGTGCTTCAGGTCAGCCTGTTAGTCATTCATTTGCTAGCACCCATCCACAATTTCTAGGAATTAAGAAAAAGAAAATGTCATCTTTGTCAGTGTCTTTGTTACCCAGGAGCATGAGTTTCTGAAGAACTATGTTCAGCGTATAGTGGACGTGCGTCCCAACCTGGTGCTGGTGGAGAAGACCGTGTCTCGTATCGCTCAGGACATGCTGCTGGAGCACGGCATCACACTGGTTATCAACGTCAAACCGGTCAGTAGCTCTCTGTACTGCTAGTAAAAAATGATTAACTGGTGTTATCAATGTCAAACCAGTTGGTATTGCCCTGCCATCTCTCTAGCTCTCTGTACTAGCTAGACTAGCCTGGGTTGTTTCCAAACTCACCTTTCTCAAGCTTAAGAACATCTTACTTGTGTAGCTTTTGTTAGTTTATTTTTATTACATTTTTTTGCAAATAGATTTGGGTTCTATCAATGTAATTGACTGCATCATTTACAATCATATATTTTACACACACACACACACACACACAGTACCAGTCAAAAGTTTGGGCACATCTACTCATTCAAGGGTTTTTCTTTATTTCTACTATCTTGTACATTGTAGAATAATAGATGAGAAAAATAAACGATGAAAAAACGAAATGGAATCATGTAGGAACCAAAAGAGTGTTAAACAATTCAAAAAATATTTCAGATTATTCAAAGTAGCCACCCTTTGCCTTGATGGCAGCTTTTCACACTCTTGGCATTCTCTCAAATAGCTTCCATGAGGTGGTCACCTGGAATGCATTTCAATTAACAGGTGTGCCTTGTTAATTTGTGAAATTTCTGCGACCATTTTCCCAAGCGTCTCTGAGCAGTCAGACCTTTTATTTTGTGCCGCTATGGCCACAGTAACCCCCCCACCCCCATGGGATACTGCAGCTAGTGTTTCACTACTCTTTATGATGGTGTCTGTTGCCATGTTAGCCCGTTCTTCTGCTTAATCCGTGCAACTGTCTATTAGCCGTTCCTGCCCTCAGTTTCTCTTCCCCACCTCTGGTTCTCTGCAGCAAGTCTTGGACAGGGTGAGTCATATGACCCAGGGGGACCTGGTCATGTTCATGGACCAGCTGCTCACCAAGCCTCGACTGGGAACCTGCCAAAAGTTCTACCTACACTCCTTCCAGCTGGCCAACAGTGAGTGGAAACTACTCTGCCCTCAACATGCTGCTTTTAGTGTACATCTTTACATATCTACATTTTTAAATCTCTTTACCTTCGCTGTTGGAAGCCGTTCATAACACTTATTTCACTTAAATAATCCAACACATGAAACCAACACACTGCAACCAACACACTGCAACCAGGTGCTTTCATTCACAACGTCCTCCAGCCTAGACTAGATGTATCTACATGCTCATTCTGACTCTCCTGAGTGCCACAGCACAACTATGTAATATGTTCTCCTCTTTCCCTTCTCTGTGACAGATGAGTTGAAGACTCTGATGTTCTTTGAGGGCTGCCCTCCTCAGCTAGGCTGTACCATAAAGCTTCGCGGGGCGTCTGAGTACGAGCTGGCCAGGGTTAAAGAGATCATCATCCTCATGGTGTGTGTGGCCTACCACTCCCAGCTAGAGATATCCTTCCTCATGGATGAGTTTGCCATGCCTCCCAGCCTGGCCAAGACCAGCTTCCCCTGTCTCCTGGAGAGCACTACCGTCGAGGAGGAGGAGAGCCAGGAAAATGAGACCGACCAGAGCACCCTCTTCCAGGGAGGAGAGACTGTGCTAGGGGACGAGGAGGAGAATTCTGTATCGGAATCCTCCTCGCCTAAAGATGTCGAGGTTGCCAAGAACCAACTCCTGTCCTCCTCATCCTCCCTGGTGGCCGAGGGGATGGAGTCAGCAGAGGTCATGACCTCCACGCCGTTGTCCTATCCCCTAGCGCCGCCACCACCCTACCTCATTGATGACCTGGAGGAGTTAACAGATGAGATTGGGCTGGAGCAGGGGGAGGAGACTGAGGGGCGGAGCGGGTCAGGGGTTCTGGGGAGGGGTGAGTCGCAGGAGGAGAGCTCTGCTTCGGAGACGGCCCCCAGGCTGTTCAGAGACCCCCTGCAGGATGACACAGGGCTGTTTGTCACAGAGCAGGTGAGGATTAAGGCTACATGCAGAAACGCATGGGTTTTTATAATAAGAAAGCATTTTTAAAACTACTTCCATTGTCCTCCATGAGTGTCCAACGATATCCTTGACTGTTCTGTCACCGAGCAGGTGGCCTCGACGGACGACCATCTCAGGATGCTGACGGCAGGCTTCAAACAGGAGCTGAAGGACATCATCCTGTGTGTCTCCCCCTTCATCACTTTCAGAGAGCCCTTCCTCCTCTCCCCCGCTGGCCTACGCTGCCCCAGCAGAGACTACTTTCCTCAACAGGTCTGTTTGTTTACATTGACTGTATTTATTGAATGTTTTTCAACCTTTATTTTTTTTGTTCAGTAATGTATAATATCAGATAATCCGTTTATGTAACCATCAATTCCTCTGTACTCAGTACATCGTTGGTCATAGTGAAGATGTCTACAAAACATGGTAGTCATGCTTACGCAAGATGCCATCTCATAACACTTAAGTGCTGGGCGAATGATCAATAAGATATTTTCATATTTGAGATGTAACATAGTAGCTCCTCGTGCAGGTGTACCTCTCCCCACTGCTCAACAAGGACTTCAAAGAACTAGACGGTCGACGTAAGCGACAACTCCTCAAAGACTCCACCCCATCAGGTGGAGGCATGGCCAACGGAGGCCCTCGCCCCATCCAGGTGTTACCCTCCCACCGCCTTACCAGTGCCCGCATCGCAGAGCATCTGGGCAGCAACCAGGACTTGGCCAAGATGCTGGCAGACTACCGTGCCCAAGGAGGCCGACTCCGACAGGAGGAGTCAGACCCCTTCGCCCAGCCCCTACCCCAGCCACCGGTCCGGGAGGCTCTGCCGTCCAAGCACCCCGTCAAGGCTGATAGTGAGGAGGAGAAGCCAGCGGGACAGAACGACATGACCTGGGCCTCCAAGGTAGTTAGGACACAATATAGGAGGTAGATGGCGCAGATCTCCAACAGTCTCACTGATGTATCTGTGGAGTTAGATTGTTATTCCATGGAATAACAATCTTAAAATCTCCCTTAACCAGTGCTAGTTTACTGATCAATGTGCTACTGATGAGAGCTCACCACTTCCCTCACTCTCCAGAGATATTAAGTCAGGGCTGAAGAGAAGTGCTTTATTGCATTATGTGCTGTTTTTATGCTGTCGTTGACCACCATTACTTATGTGTTTCAGCTGGACTGCCTGAACCCAGTGAACCATCAGAGACTCTGTGTTCTGTTCAGCAGCTCCTCTGCCCAGTCCAACAACGCCCCCAACCCTTGCGTCAGTCCCTGGTAAACCCCACCCAACCCTGGTGGTCTTCAATTCAATACTACTTTATTTATCCCCTTAGGTGCAACAGAAGTGTTGTTGTCTACCAGCTGTGAAAGACCAACTGACTGAATTTTGAAAGGTCAGCTATTCACAAGTACTTATTTGTTCTCAACAGGATGGTCACGATGGAGTTCTACGGAAAGAATGACCTCACACTAGGAATATTCCTGGAGAGATACTGTTTCAGGTGAGGGGGAAATCTGAACCAGACAAATTGTGTTAGCGAATTTACAATAAAACCTTTTACATCCATTTGGTTGTCACTGATGTAATAAAATCTAGCTCAATGAAGCACCTCTTCGTGTGTGTGTTTTACAGGCCGTCCTATCAATGCCCCAGTATGTTCTGTGAGACTCCCATGGTGCACCATGTGCGGCGGTTTGTCCATGGCAGTGGCTGTGTTCAGATCGTACTGAAGGAGCTGGACTCTCCTGTGCCTGGATACCAACACACCATCCTCAACTACTCCTGGTGCCGCATATGCAAACAGGTACAGTAACTTTTTAATCCGTGTGTTTCCTTATCCATTTCATGACTACCCCAGGACTTGCTCTATAGCTAGCAGCCCTAGTTCAACAAATCAAATGCTTGCTAATCAGCCAGTTCTTGGCTAGAGCATAAAGCTGCTGTCCAGGTCTGCTTAGCTTCAATCTCTCACACAGCGTTGATCCTTGTATTCTACTCTACTATACTCTCTTCTACTCTACTTTACTCTAAAATCTCTTCTACTCTACTATATTTTACTCTACTACTATACTATAATTTACTCTCTCCTACTCTACTCTACTCTACTATAATGTACTTTTCTACTCTATACTTTATTTTACGCTCTCCTACTCGCCTACTCTACTCTACTATAATGTACTTTTCTACTCTATACTTTATTTTATGCTAGAGTAGGAGAGTAGAGTAGAATACAAGGATCAAAGCTGTGAGATTGAAGCTAAGCAGACTCTATACTTTACTCTACTCTTATACTAGTCTCTCTCCTACTCTACTTTACTCTCTTCTACTATACTCTATACATACTCCACTATGCTATATTATACTCATTGATACTCTCTTCTACTATACTTTGCTCTCATCTATGCTGCTATACTTTCTTGTACTCTACTATCTTATACTATACTCTACCCTCCTACTCTACTATCCTACACTAATTCTACTCTCTTACTATACTTTACACTCTTCTACTATAATTTACTTTCTTCTCTTCTACTCTATATTATACTTTACTGTACCCTCTTCTACTATACTATTTTACTCTACTATACTCCTACTCTACTATCCTACTATAGTATAATTTACTCTTCTACTATATAATCTCTCTCCTCTACTCATTTACACTCTTACTATAATTTACTATACTCTACTATAATATCCTACTCTATTCTCTTCTCTTCTACTCTACTATACTCTCTTCTACTATACTATAATTTACCATCTCCTACTATACTATAGTAGAAGAGAGTAGAATACAAGGATCAAAGCTGTGAGAGATTGAAGCTAAGCAGATCTACTCTACTATCATACTTTACTCTCTTCTACTATACTTTCCTTTACTATACTCTATTCTACTCTTTCCTACTCCGCCCCTACTCTCTTCTACTCTACTATACTTTAATCTTTATACTCGTATATGCTACTTTCTTCTACTCCTACTCTTCTACTCTTTACTTTACTCTACTCTCTCCTACTCTATTGTACCCTCCTACTTTACTCTACTATCATTTACTTCTATTTTATTTTATTACTCTACTCTTTTACTCTCCTATTCCACTCTCCTACTGTACTATACTCCCTTACTATAATTTACTCTTCTACTCTACTCTCCTACTGTACTATACCTCCCTACTTTAATGTACTCTTCTACTCTATACTTTACTCTCCTATTCGACTCTACTATACTCCCCTACTATAATTTACTCTTCTACTCTACTATACTGCCTTACTATAATTTACTATTCTACTCTCCTACTGTACTATACTCCCCTACTATAATTTACTCTTCTACTCTATACTTTACTCTCCTATTCTACTCTACTCTCCTACTGTACTATACTCTCTTCTTCTCTACTCTCCTACTCCTACTCTTTACTCTTCAAAACTATAATTTACTCTTTACTTTACTCTACTCTCTCCTACTACTATCCTACTTTACTCTCTTCTACTATAATTTATTCTACTCTATACTTTATTTTACTCTACTCCTATGCTACTCTATATTATACTTTACCCTACCATATTCTACTCTACTCTCCTACTGTACTATACTCCCCTACTATAATTTTCTCTTCTACTATATACTATAATTTACTCTCTACTCTTTACTCTACTCTCTCCTACTCTACTATCTTACTTTACTCTCTTCTACTCTACTCTCCTACTATAATTTACTTCTCTATACATTATTTTACTCTACTCTTCTACTCTCCTACTATACTATAATTTACTTCTACTCTCTCCTATACTTTATTTTACTCTCTTCTACTCTACTCTCATACTATACCTTCCTACTCACTCCTACTCTGCTTTACCGGCCTACTATACTTTTCTTTACTCTGCTCTACTCTTCATACTTTACTCTACTCTTCAACTCTACTCTCTTCATACTCCACTATCCTCTACTCTTCTACTCTACTATTTGCTATGCTACTCTACTCTCTTATACTCTCTATTCTACTCCACTCTACACTCTCCTGCTTCACTTCTACTCTCCTACTCTACTCACTTCTACTCTCTCTGTAGGTGACTCCTGTGGTGCCCCTGTCTAATGACTCGTGGTCCATGTCCTTTGCTAAGTACCTGGAGCTGAGGTTCTATGGTCACCAGTATACCAGGAGGGCTAATGCTGAGCCCTGTGGCCACTCCATCCACCATGACTACCATCAGTACTTCTCCTATAACCAGATGGTGGCCTCCTTCAGGTGGGAAACACAGGCCAGGGCTTTGACTTCTATCCAGCCATACATAATTTACCATTCTCACTACATCTTCAAATGACCTCTAAATACCAGAACATAAAGATCACTATAGTTAGTGTGGTAAAATGTATATGCCCATCATGCCATTGTAATTGTCTAACCACCAGCTACATCTCAGTGAGACTGCTAGAGGTCTGCCTCCCTCCTCCTAAGATCTTCATCAGGAACCAGGGGCCCTCCAAGGGCCGGATGCAGCAGGACCTCAAGGACTTCTCACAGAAGTAACTGGTCTACCTGTTGTCTGTCTACCATGACCTTAACTTGCCTGATCCCAGATCTGTTTGTTCTGCATAGCCGACTCCTATGGTTATTGTCCTCTGACAATAACCATAGTAGTTGGCAAGATCGCACAAACAGATCTGGGACCAGGCTAGGAGTCTGAATAATCTATTTCTAACCAGTCCTTTTCCATTCTGTCCCTCTTGTCAGGGTGACTCAGGTGTACCTGGCCATAGATGACCGCCTCACCTCCCTGAAGACGGACACCTTCAGCAAGACACGCGAGCAGAAGATGGAGGACCTGTTTGCACAGAAAGATGTAGGTTCTTCCTCAAAGGGCGGGACCACTGTGTATAGTATGTATAGCGCAGTGGAGGCTGGTGTCGCTTTACGTCGGAGGACGGGCTCATTGGACTGGCTGGAAGGGAACGGTATCAAATGCATGTTTTCCATCCGTTTTGTTTGTGTGCGTGTTCAGATGGAGGAGGCAGATCTGCACAGCTGGATAGAGAAGCTGCAGGCTCGTCTCCAGGCCTGTGGTAGTGACTCCCCCCAGCAGCTCCAGACTGTACTGGAATCCGTGGTAGTGAAGAAACAGAGCCTGTGTGAAACACTGCAGTCCTGGAACAGCAGGTGAGAACCATAGAAATAAGAATGAATAGAACGGGCTTGGACACTCTGACCCTGCCTATTGACTGGTACACTCGCAATGTCTGCCTGGTATTGTGATGCAAAAATGTCCATGATATTTTGGAATGTTCTATCAACTGATGCTCGATTGCCATGGTAATGTAGAATGTTCATTCAAATTATGCTAACTGATGTGGCTCATGCAATTGAATGTCTTTTTTTGTAATGTCATTTGATTTGACTCAACAAATCACAGCACGGATTGAAGGGTGAACTTATTGCTTTTACTTCCCGGCATGGGTACTCTCAAAATGGCTGCCAGCCCACCCATTGTGCCATCATTGACTTGAATGGAGATGCCCTTTTCTATTCATTCTTATTTCTATGGTGAGAACACTGACCTCAGAGCAGCTTTTCATGTTTAAACTTTTAGGGGCAGTTTCCTAGACACAGATCAAGCCTAGTCTTTGACTAAGAAGTACTTTTAATGGTTGAATCTCTTCATCTGTGTCCATAACATTGGACCTTAGGGCTGAATTCTAACTTGGGATCAGACTTTCACTTCAGAATCTATTTTATTGGTCACCTGCTTAGACTAACAGTGAAACGCTTACTGAAGGACCCTTCTCAACAGTGCCGAGAGAGAACAACAGAGAAATTATTGATGTCATTGGGAGATCTTTGTAAGAATGGATTTGTTGAACCATGTAACCTCCAGGCTGCAGGACCTGTTCCAGCAGGAGAAGGCCAGGAAGCGTCTGTCTGTCCCAGCCAGCCCTGGGAGACACCGACAGACAGACGACAGCAAGGTCAGTGCAACAGATTCCTGATACAATTCAGATGATTGGAAGTGCTTAGTATATGATAAGCACTTAGTGTATCAGAAAGTAAGGAATGTTGTTTCTTTTGTTTGACAGCCAAGTGCTCTGGAGTCCTCTCCACGCAACCCCTCCCCTTTAGTACAAAATGTTGACAAAGGTAAGGGGATTGGTTCAGCTTTCAGTCAGAATGCTATACTACTTCTCTCATTGGTGGACTGTAGTTGATGGGCGTGTCTGTTATTTGATGGACAGAGGATCGTCACCTCACTGCCATGCCCTCAAGCTGGGGGTCGTCATTGCTAGCGTTACCGTCACCAGGGGAGCCAGGCTCAGAACCCCTCTCGTCTGGACCCTGCTTTCCTGACCAGGATTCCGTCAGTATCCCAGAGGGTGAACACACACACAACCCCCCCACATTAGCTTCCTGTTCTTTCTCTGGATCTACAGTGCGTATCAAAATACAGACCACTCCTGTCCTTAAATTCATTCTCTTTGTCTCCTAGATGTGTTTGATGGACACCTGTTGGGCTCCAATGACAGCCAGGTGAAAGAGAAGTCCACCATGAAGGCCATTCTAGCCAACCTGATGCCAGGCAACAGTTACAACTCTATCCCATTCCCATTGTGTGTACATTATGACTTTATCTCTGAATAGGCTTTTGGCTTGTAGTATAAATTGTTGCATGATCAGCCAAATAAGATGTATTTGATGTAAATGCCCATACTAAATTGAGCCCTGTTTTAATTTTCTTACTTTGTTGTAATGTTTAGCTTGAATCCTAGTGTCGACTGGAAAAATCATCAATATCTCAGGTGCCACATACTGCCGGTGTGCACTTGAGCAAGGCACTTAACCGCTAACCTGCTCCAGGGCACTGCTCTGTGGGTGACCCTGTGCTGCCATGTTGTGTGTCGGGACTGGGCACTGTGAAAGCCCAAATCAAAAATATCCTAATATAATGGATCAATAAAGAGTGTATTGTATGTTTTGTGCCGTTGTTCGTCAGTGAACCAGACAAGCATTACCTGATGTATGAGCATGAGAGAGTGCCCATCGCCGTGTGTGAGAGAGAACCCAGCTCCATCATCTCATTCGCTCTCAGGTAACAGCTCCTGTCCAACTCTTCTCCAGTCTCTTCACATGGCTGACTTTTCTGTTCAAACGTGTGTTTTGTTGTTCTAATGATATTTGAATGACCTCTGCCCAACCTCTAGCTGTAAGGAGTATAAGAGTACTCTGGATGAACTGTGGAAGACAACATTGAAGACAGGAGGCGAGGACACCACCCTGTCCACCAGGTACACCACACTGCTCCTGCAGATGTCAACTGTGTGTGTGTGTGTGTTACCTGAAGTATAATCCTATCTTGTCTGTGTGCAGCTCTGGAGAGAGCCGGGTCAAGAACAGCCCAGCCAAGCCCAACGAGACAGCCTCCTCCCAGATGGGTCTGGGCCGCAGCAGCATGGACTCTGAGCCTCTTAGTGAGTAGTGGACAAGGTCTCAAGGTCAAGGTGCAACATGAGTGGGGGTGCTAGAAAATCAACTCTGTTCTGATGTAGTATGTCATGTTTCTGGAGATCCTAGCATGTTTTTCTTTTGCTCTGAACAGAAGACGCAGACATAGGAGACAACCATAAGAAGTCGACAGGAAACCCTCATATTGAATTACGTGAGTAAATGCATTTCTCATTGGATTTCCCTTTGGAATGGCATCACCTCTTAGCCTGCAAACTTCCTCTCAATAATAATCATAAGGCCTAGTCCGTAATCCATCTCATTCTCTCTCCCCTGCAGAGTTCTCTGATGCCAACGCTAAGTTCTACTGTAGGATCTACTATGCTGAGGAGTTCCACAAGATGAGAGCGGAGATAATGGAGAGTACGGAGGATGACTTTGTTCGCTCGCTGTCCCACTGTGTCAACTGGCAGGCCCGCGGTGGCAAGTCTGGGGCTGTCTTCTATGCCACCGAAGGTGACTGGCAACACCAGAGCTATATTTTATTTTGAACTTCTATTTACCAGGAAGTCCCATTTGAGGTCAAGAGACACCATTTTAAATATGTCTGTTGTACCTCACTGTGTATCTTTACCCTCCCTCAGATGACCGATACATTCTGAAGCAGATGCCCAGACTAGAGGTTCAGTCCTTCCTGGACTTTGCCCCTCACTACTTCACCTACATCACTGGAGCTGTGCAGCAGAAGGTAAACTACGCTAACTGCAGTACCCCCGGCTAACTGCAGTACCCCCGGCTAACTGCAGTACACATCTGGCTTCAGGTCTAGCACAAATAAAGTTAAATTAACTTAAATAGATGATACACTATATACAAAAGTATGTAGACACCACTTTCATTTAGTGGATTCGGCTATTTCAGCCACACCCGTTGCTGACAGGTGTATAAAATCGAGCACACAGCCTTCCAATCTCCATAGCCAAACATTGGCAGTAGAATGTCCTTACTGAAGAGCTCCGTGACTTTCAACGTGGCACCATCATAGGATGCCACCTTTCCAAGTCAGTTTGTCAAATTTCTACCCTGCTAGAACTTCCCCGGTCAATTGTCAGTGCTGTTATTGTGAAGTGGAAACGTCTAGGAGCAACAACGTCTCAGCCGCGAAGTGGTAGGCCACACAAGCTCACAGAACTAGACTGCCGAGTGCTGAAGCTCGTAGTGCATAAAAATCGTCTGTCCTCAGTTGCAACACTCACTACCGAGTTCCAAACTGCCTCTGGAAGCAATGTCAGCACGAGCAGTTTGTCGGGAGCTTCATGAAATGGGTTTCCATGGCCGAGCAGCCGTGCACAAGTCTAAGATTGCCACGCGTCGGCTGGAGTGGTGTAAAGCTTGCTGCCATTGGAACAGTGGAAACGTGTTCTCTAGAGTGATGAATCACGCTTGACCATCTGGCAGTCCGACAAATGGATCTGGGTTTGGCAGATGCCAGGAGAACGCTACCTGCCCCGATGCATAGTGCCAACTGTAAAGTTTGGTGGAGGAGGAATAATGGTCTGGGACTGTTTATTCGTGGTTCGTGTTAGGCCCCTTAGTTCCAGTGAAGGGAAATCTTAATGCTACAGCATACAATGACATTCTAGACAATTCTGTGCTTTCAACTTTGTGGCAACAGTTTGCGGACGACCCTTTCCTGTTTCAGCATGACAACACCCCTGTGCACTAAGCGAGGTCCATACAGAAAGGATTTGTCGAGATCGGTGTGGAAGAACTTGACTGGCCTGCACAGAGCCCTGACCTCAACTCCATCAAACACCTTTGGGATGAATTGGAACACAGACTGCGAGCCAGGCCTAATCACCCAACATCCGTGCTGACCTCACTAATGCTTTTATGGCTGAGTGGAAGCAAGTCCCAACATCTACTGGAAAGCCTTCTCAGAAGAGTGGAGGATGTTGGGGCAGCAAAGGGGGACCAACTCCATATTAATGCCCATGATTTTGGAATGAGATGTTCGACGAGCAGGTGTCCACATACTTTTGGCCATGCAATGTGTGTATATATAGAGTTGATTTGCTGTGCTTGGCCTTGCTTTTTAAGTAATACATTTATAAAGATAATTCATTTAATTTGAGGAAATCCAATTTTATTAAACATATTGTACTTGTTTTATATTGTTAGATTTCTTACTTCTATGACATTGTATATGCAGGGCTCCCTTGAAAAAGAAAAGCTGGTCTCAATGGTGTAAAAAATGTCAATGAGCTGTGTTGTGGTGATGGATGGCTGGTTATTGCAACACAGTCCTGTCCTAAACCCAGTTTGTCCCACAGCGGCCCACTGCCCTGGCTAAGATCCTGGGTGTGTACCGGATCGGCTACAAGAACTCCCAGAACAACTCTGAGAAGAAGCTGGACCTTCTTGTCATGGAGAACCTGTTCTATGGCAGGAAGATGGCCCAGGTGTTCGACCTCAAGGGCTCTCTGAGGAACCGCAACGTCAAGACCGAGTCTGGGAAGGAGAGCTGTGAGGTGAGCATGGCGCTAGTCTAGCAGGGCTGGACCATGGGTTCAATTCCCACCTAAGGCCACATACATTACAGTGATTGCATACATTTATTTTGTAAGTTGCTTTGTTTTATGTATGTGTGGTTTTAACCAGATACAGTGCATTCAGAACCCCTTCCCTTTCCACATTTTGTGACGTTACAGCCTTATTCTAATATTTATTAAATACATTGTTTTCCTCATCAATCTACACACAATACCCCATAATGACAAAGCAATTTTTGGGGGGGGGGATGAATAAAAAATGTAAAACAAATACCCTTTGCGATGAGACTTGAAATTGAGCTCAGGTGCATCCTGTTTCCATTGATCATCTTTGAGGTGTTTCTACATGATTTGTTAATTGAGAACACATTCTCTTTTGCAATAACGACCTTTGGATAAAAGCATGAGCTAAATGGCATCATTCTATATTAGGTGGTTCTGCTGGATGAGAACCTACTGAAGCTGGTCCATGACAACCCTCTGTACATCAGAGCCCACTGCAAGGCCATCCTCAGGGCTGCTATCCACAGTGATGCCTACTTCCTGTCTAGTCACCTGATCATAGACTACTCTCTGCTGGTTGGACGAGACGACGCCACAGACGAGCTGGTGGTGGGAATCATAGGTGAGGGAAAAGCTTGAGCTTTTTCAAATGTGTTCTCATTGGCTATAACGTTGTTCATTGTTATACATAAACTGTTTTACTGGTGTTTTATAGAAAATCATTCTTAATTTCTCCATGCATGCTGCTTCAAAAGGGCATTTGAGTGACATTGTACTTTGCTATATTTCTAAAACAAACATTCCTCCCATTGTTTCAGATTACATACGGACGTTCACATGGGATAAGAAGCTGGAGATGGTGGTGAAATCCACAGGGATCCTGGGAGGGCAAGGTAATTAATCTGACACCAATACCTCCTTCCCTGTACATTCGTCCTTGAAGTCTATTTTAATATTCTGCCCTTTCACGTTTTTAGCTTTGATCTCTAGTAATTAGTTAATTGTATAAAACCCTTTTTGATTTCTTCCTGTAAATGAGAAACGCAATACAAATAAAATGTATTATAAACGTTTTGTGTCTCGCACACAGGTAAGATGCCCACGGTGGTCTCTCCAGAGCTGTACCGAGCCCGTTTCTGTGAGGCTATGGACAAATACTTCCTCATGGTGCCTGACCACTGGACAGGGCTGGGGGTCAACTGCTGAACTGTTACACCAGGGAGCTAGCCTGAGTCCCAGACCTGTTTGTGTTGTCTAGCCAATTCCTATGTCATTTTTACAGCATGTTTGGCAAGACGGCATAAATGGATCTGGGACTCAGGCTACCAGGGAGCTGCTAGCTACAGAACACAACATGGGCATCAGTCACCAAGGTGGAGGGGAGACCGCAATGCAGAAAAAGCCTTATGCCAATAGGGAACCATAATAGCACTGGGTTGATGGATGAAGGAAAATAATAGAGGAGGAAGATTAATGCCTTTTTTGTTGTTGATGAAATGCAAAGAATGGCCAGTTTGTACGACTCAATCATTCCATAATAATTATCATAGAATCTTGCACAGGTAGACCTAGATCTAGGTAAACTGTTTTATCATATACTAGACCAGTGACTATTCATGACTGTTCTTTGGCATGACTGAAGACAGAGTTTTTTTCCTGACCTGGAAAGAAAAACTCTTGTCCCTAATGACATATTTCCCCAAGGGAAGAGATTACTTTGAAGGGCCAAGTTTTCTAACTGTTTCACAAGATCACTGAGAGAGCACAAATAATCTTACTTGGTCCTAGTTTGAGCAAACAAATTGACGTAAATGTACAGAGATGATGTAATTAAAGATTATTAACTGATTTCACAAGGTTTTAAACCTTAGTGTCAATGTTTTTGTTGGCCTCCCGTCTTGTAAGTCTACATAGATTTGATGGTAAAAGTCATTGTTCATCACTACATGTAATGGAAATTATTTTACCGGTATGTTGACTCCTTACCCACTTATATAATCTAGGCATTTGAGGTTTCCAAGACTGAACTAGAGGATCTATTCTCTCAGGTAAGCTTCAGATGGCCAAAAACATTAGCTATATTTAGTTTACTTGATAACAAATAGGAAAGCAAACAAATCACATACAGAACTAAATTACAACAGATTTTTATAGAATTGTACAATTCATATAAAACAAAGGGAAGCTGACAAACAACCTTCAGCATTTCATACTGAATCAGGAACGGGTATGAAAATCAATCAAACACAGTGATACGATTGTCACGACTGACGTAATACGGACAGACCATCTGCATTTCAAATGCCACCCTATTCCCTATAGTGCATGACTTTTGAGCAGGGTTCTGGTCAAAAGTAGTGCACTATGTAGGGAATGGCTTGCCATTTGGGACAGAACTGTAACTCCCCGTTTCTTAGTTCCAGCGACAAACATTTAGAAACGGAGGCATTGTGCTTTCTTTGTGTGCTCTGGGGTAGAGAGTTATTACAATGACACGGTATGTACAAAAGCAGAAACCAACTTCCTTTCGTCAGACATCTTGTAGCAGGCATATATATATATATATACACACAGGCATGCCTGACCATAACTGAGTTTTTTTTTTCAGGGTTAGAAGTGACAGGATACTCATTAGAGCAGGGCTGTCCAAGCCTGTTCCTGGAGAGCTTCCCTCCTGTAGGTTTTCACTCCAACCCTGTTCCTGGAGCGCTTCCCTCCTGTAGGTTTTCACTCCAACCCTGTTCCTGGAGAGCCACTGTCCTGTAGGTTTTTCACTCCAACCCTGTTCCTGGAGAGCCACTGTCCTGTAGGTTTTTCACTCCAACCCTGTTCCTGGAGAGCTTCCCTCCTGTAGGTTTTCACTCCAACCCTGTTCCTGGAGAGCTTCCCTCCTGTAGGTTTTCACTCCAACCCTGTTCCTGGAGAGCTTCCCTCCTGTAGGTTTTCACTCTAACCCCAATTGAAACTAACCTGATTCCGTTTATCAACCAGCTAATTATTAGAATAAGATGTGCTTGATTAAGCTTGGAGTGAAAACTTACAGGACAGTGGCTCTCCAGGAACAGGGTTGGAGTGAAAAACCTACAGGACAGTGACTCTCCAGGAACAGGGTTGGAGTGAAAACCTACAGGACAGTGGCTCTCCAGGAACAGGGTTGGAGTGAAAACCTACAGGACAGTGACTCTCCAGGAACAGGGTTGGAGTGAAAACCTACAGGACAGTGGCTCTCCAGGAACAGGGTTGGAGTGAAAACCTACAGGACAGTGGCTCTCCAGGAACAGGGTTGGAGTGAAAACCTACAGGACAGTGACTCTCCAGGAACAGGGTTGGAGTGAAAAACCTACAGGACAGTGGCTCTCCAGGAACAGGGTTGGAGTGAAAAACCTACAGGACAGTGGCTCTCCAGGAACAGGGTTGGAGAACCCTGCGTTAGGGGATACACTTTTTTGGGAGAATTTAAATAGTATATAAAAGGTGTAACAAGGCACTGGACACGTTTAAGAGACTGGCACATTGCAGGTAGGTAGCCAACAGACGGTAAACGAGGGAGGGTTAGAGGAAATGAAGAGTGATCAAGGTCCTGCTGTCCTTTGTACCAGAATATAAATGGGAATAAATACCGTACAGGTGTCAACCTTTTCACTGGAGACCTGATCTGACATACTGTATCTGGGCATGTCATTTACTGAAACGCTATGGACCTGTAACACAAGGGACAGAAGTTTCCTAACTGACCACGTGACAGGATCAGGAACAACTCAGTGCCCAATGTCATATTATTATTGGTGTGGGAACACAAGAGGTTGAAAATGATGCCACTTCTTTGCATAAAGGCGATACTCTGACTATACATACACTGTAACTAGAGGAAAGCATTCTACCCCGTTTCTCTATAATAAGCTTAGGAGTGAATTCTGGAATTGTGCTTCAGTTGGTTTGTGCTATACTCACATCACTGGGCAGATAGACAGAGCAGGGCGTACCTTTCAATGCATACCTAGGCTACCTAGACACAAACATCAAAATAAATACTTATGTTAAGTCAATATTTGGTACATCAACCAACCAAAAGAGAAAAGGTTACAATTCTACTTTTCTTCATCCTTGGGTCTCTTTTCATAAGAAAAACTTTAAAAAAGGTATCAGCCTGTCATTGATCACCAAGTTGAGACGTAGTACCAAGAGTGATCTGGAAAAGAAGCACCAGCAGACAGAATCACAGTTAGGTTAGGGGTCAAGCTCCATCCCTCCAGCCTTTAGGGGGAACAAAGTCTTGTACAAGCCCCACGGAGAGGTTCTGCTCTGGGACACGAGCAAGGAATCAGGGGAGGTCGGGTGGTGGGAGAGTGCTGATCTTCAGGCATCCAGGTAGTCTGATAAGAGTCAGGGTCATAGGTCATAGGGGTCAAAAGGTTTCTGAGTCCGAGTCGTTTTCAGTGGCGCCCTGACTGGCACTGCCCTCGCTAGAGGGGTCCGAGGGGGCCTTGGGGCTGCGAGGGCCGTGGGAGCTTTTCTCCTCCCTGGGTAGGGCTCTCAGGAGGGAACCTGGGGAGGGCGCACCGGAGCTGCAAGGGGAGCAGAAAGGTATCATGGTAGCCAGAATGAGAGCCAGACAGTCAGCCACCTCCCTGCTAGGAGCGCAAGCCAGAGCAGGGGTCAAACCTGGGGGAGACAGAGAGTGGGCGGGATAGGTAGGGTGGGAGAGAGAGATAGGAAGGGAGATAGTTGGGAAGATGGAGGAAGAGATATAGGGGGAAGAAAACATGGAAGAAGTAGGGGGAAGTGAAGCAAAAAAACAGAGAGATGGGAGGACAACAGGAGAAGGCAGCATTCAATTAGAACACAGCCAGCCCAGACACCAGACAGAACACAGCCAGCCCAGACATCAGACAGTAGACAGCCAGCCCAGACACCAGACAGTACACAGCCAGCCCAGACACCAGACAGTACCCAGCCAGCCCAGATATCAGACAGTACACAGCCAGCCCAGACACCAGACAGTACCCAGCCAGCCCAGACACCAGACAGTACACAGCCAGCCCAGACACCAGACAGTACACAGCCAGCCCAGTTACCAGACAGTACACAACCAGCCCAGACACCAGACAGTACCCAGCCAGCCCAGATACCTGACAGTACCCAGCCAGCCCAAACACCAGACAGTACACAGCCAGCCCAGACACCAGACAGTACACAGCCAGCCCAGACACCAGACAGTACACAGCCTGCCCAGATACCAGACAGTACACAGCCAGCCCAGACACCAGACAGTACCTAGCCAGATACCAGACAGTACACAGCCAGCCCAGACACCAGACAGTACCCAGCCAGCCCAAACACCAGACAGTACCCAGCCAGCCCAGACACCAGACAGTACCCAGCCAGCCCAGACACCAGACAGTACCCAGCCAGCCCAGATACCAGACAGTACCCAGCCAGCCCAAACACCAGACAGTACACAGCCAGCCCAGACACCAGACAGTACACAGCCTGCCCAGATACCAGACAGTACACAGCCAGCCCAGACACCAGACAGTACCTAGCCAGATACCAGACAGTACACAGCCAGCCCAGACACCAGACAGTACCCAGCCAGCCCAAACACCAGACAGTACCCAGCCAGCCCAGACACCAGACAGTACCCAGCCAGCCCAGACACCAGACAGTACCCAGCCAGCCCAGACACCAGACAGTACCCAGCCAGCCCAGATATCAGACAGTACACAGCCAGCCCAGACACCAGACAGACAGTACACAACCAGCCCAGACACCAGACAGTACCCAGCCAGCCCAGACACCAGACAGTACCCAGCCAGCCCAGACACCAGACAGTACCCAGCCAGCCCAGATATCAGACAGTACACAGCCAGCCCAGACACCAGACAGACAGTACACAACCAGCCCAGATACCAGACAGTACCTAGCAGATACCAGCCCAGATACACAGCCAGCCCAGATACCAGACAGTACACAGCCAGCCCAGATACCAGACAGTACACAGCCAGCCCAGACACCAGACAGTACCCAGCCAGCCCAGACACCAGACAGTACCCAGCCAGCCCAGACACCAGACAGTACACAGCCAGCCCAGACACCAGACAGTACCCAGCCAGCTCAGACACCAGACAGTACCCAGCCAGCCCAGATATCAGACAGTACACAGCCAGCCCAGACACCAGACAGACAGTACACAACCAGCCCAGATATCAGACAGTACCTAGCCAGATACCAGACAGTACACAGCCAGCCCAGATACCAGACAGTACACAGCCAGCCCAGATATCAGACAGTACACAGCCAGCCCAGACACCAGACAGTACCCAGCCAGCCCAGACACCAGACAGTACCTAGCCAGATACCAGACAGTACCCAGCCAGCCCAGATACCAGACAGTATACAGCCAGCCAGCCCAGACACCAGACAGTACACAACCAGCCCAGACACTACACAGGAATACAAACCTAAATCGCTGAACATAATGACAAGGGCCTTGAGTTTTTCCTAGTCAGGTGACAAGTGTCAGGAAAACGTCCCGGCCTTAATGACATTACTGGACAGGTGGGGCTGGGACAGATAGCTACAAACCAGGAAGCTGCATAGATACCTCTAGCCTACCAGAGCACAGACAGCTGTAGCTAGCTACATAGACATGCTAACACCACAGAACCACAGACAGCTGTAACTAGCTACATAGACATGCCAACACCACAGAACCACAGACAGCTGTAACTAGCTACATAGACATGCCAACACCACAGAACCACAGACAGCTGTAACTAACTACATAGACATGCCAACACCACAGAACATGCCTGTAACAGCTACATAGACATGCCAACACCACAGAACCATAGACAGCTGGAGCTAGCTACATAGACATGCTAACACCACAGAACCATAGACAGCTGGAGCTAGCTACATAGACATGCCAACACCACAGAACCATAGACAGCTGGAGCTAGCTACATAGACATGCCAACACCACAGAACCATAGACAGCTGGAGCTAGCTACATAGACATGCTAACACCACAGACAGCTAATATAAAAGCAGCATGCAGTTAGATCCCTTTAACACACTGGTACCGGTTCATGCCCAGACCAGGTCGCGGTTTTCCCAAAAGTATCTTTAGGTTAAGTTCATCGGTAGAGCCATAGGACCCTATGGTTCTAACATTAACTTAACCTTAAGATGCTTTTGGGGAACCGGGCCCAGATGTGTAGACCTACCGTTCTCATCCAACGTCTGAACACTGGCCCCCCTGGACAGCAGCTCCTGGACAGCCTGCTTCAGACCGCTATGGGCCGCTAGGTGGAGGGGCCTGGCAGGGACAGACCAATCAGAAGGTTTGTGGTGGTTCTGTAGTTGGGAGGGACTAAATCTAGACACTCGCACCCCAGAAGTAAATTGATGTAGCTAGCGCACAGCTCTGAGATTAACCATGGCCTATCTCTGATGAACACTTACGTCTGCAGTGCTGCGTTGGTGGAACCTATGAGAACAGTGTCCTTCAGCCTCTCCAGGATGAATAGTACACAGTCCTCCTTTCCCTGAGAGAGGAAGAGGAAGGAAGAGATGAATAGAGTGAAGAGACGAAGGGAAGAAGAGAGGAAGATAGTGAAGCCAAATAAATGTTACATTCTTTTCATATATAATACACTATGTGTAAATATGGAGTTTGAATATGGTACAAATGTCAAGTCAATGAAATTGGGAGATCAATCCCCCTAGTGGACACTCACGCTACTGCAGGCCAGGTGGAGCGCGGTGTTACCATTCTGGTCCACCAACCTCAGGCTGGCGTTGGCACTGGTCAGCAGCACCTCTACAGTCCCGACTCTTCCCTTCTCTGCAGCCATCATCAGCGCACTGCGCCCTGATTGGTCCACAGCATCCACAGGTGCATCATGGGCCAGAAGCAGCTGAACACAGTCCACATGACCAGAGAACGCTGCAGCATGGAGTGGAGTCCTGAGAGATGGAGGGGGGGAGGGATATGTGAGGAGAGGAAAATGAACAGAAGGAAGAATAGAGAACAAAAAAAACATGGAAATGAGTGATTGAGATTGAGGATTGAAATTGAATGATTGAAACTGAGGACAGGCTGTGTGATATACAGCTATCTGATGACCTACCGATCCTTAGCATCCTTACAGCTGGCCATGTCTGATCCCATGGCTTCCAGCAGTAGTGAGGCACAGGGTTCATGATCATTCACCCTGAGAACCAAAACAGAATGTAAACACTGAGATCCATAAGGTAAAACACAGTCAACACTGAGGTCTAATAGTTAACACAGGTCTACAGTCAACACAGGGGTCTAATAGTCAACACTGAGATCTAATAATCAACAATGAAGTCTTATAGTCAACACTGAGGTCTATAGTCAACACAGGGGTCTAATAGTCAACACTGAGGTCTAATAGTCAACACTGAGGTCTAATAGTCAACACAGTGGTCTATGGGCAACACTGAGGTCAAATAGTCAACACTGAGGTCTAATAGTCAACACAGAGGTCTAAAAGTCAACATTCAGCTCTAATAGTCAACACTGAGGTCTAATAGACAACACTGAGGTCTATAGCCAACACTGAGGTCTAATAGACAACACTGAGGTCTATAGCCAACACTGAAGTCTATAGTCAACACTGAGGTCTATAGTCAACACAGGTCTATAGTCAACACTGAGGTCTATGGGCAACACTGTGCATTATATATTTGATCAATAAGGACAATAAATGTATAGACTTACACAGCACAGTGCAGAGGAGTGAAGGGGTTCCCGTCGATACAGGGACAACCTTTCTGCTCCAGCAGTACCTCCACACAGCCCTCGTGACCTGGACACACAAACAAGATCAGTAGAAGATACACACGTAAAAATTATTCCACATGAAAGTTATTCCACATAAAAGATATTCCACGTAAAATACATTACACATAAAAGGTATGCATTGAGGCAAAATCCCTCAGGAACATTGAATGAGATTTGGACTACAAAGCCATGGTTAGAGGCAGGACTGCAGTAGGTTGGTTTAGTAACTGACCATAGTAGCAGGCCCAGTGCACTAGGTTGGTTTAGTAACTGACCATAGTAGCAGGCCCAGTGCAGTAAGTTGGTTTAGTAACTGACCATAGTAGCAGGCCCAGTGCAGTAAGTTGGTTTAGTAACTGACCATAGTAGCAGGCCCAGTGCAGTAGGTTGGTTTAGTAACTGACCATAGTAGCAGGCCTAGTGCAGTAAGTTGGTTTAGTAACTGACCATAGTACCAGGCCCAGTGCAGTAAGTTGGTTTAGTAACTGACCATAGTAGAAGGCCCAGTGCAGTAGGGTGGTTTAAATCAAATCAAATCAAATCAAATGTATTTATAAAGCCCTTCTTACATCAGCTGATATCACAAAGTGCTGTACAGAAACCCAGCCTAAAACCCCAAACAGCAAGCAATGCAGGTGTAAAAGCACGGTGGCTAGGAAAAACTCCCTAGAAAGGCCAAAACCTAGGAAGAAACCTAGAGAGGAACCAGGCTATGTGGGGTGGCCAGTCCTCTTCTGGCTGTGCCGGGTAGAGATTATAACAGAACATGGCCAAGTTTAGTAACTGACCATAGTAGCAGGCCCAGTGCAGGGGGGTGGTTTAGTAACTGACCATAGTAGCAGGCCCAGTGCAGGGGGGTGTACCCTTGGTGGTCTCGGAGGGGGGGCGTGGGCAGTTCAGAACAGGCCATACTCAGCAGCTCAGCGAGCCAGGATGCGTGGCCCTTCGCTGCAGCCAGATGGAGGGCTGTTCGGCCCCTGGAGTCCCCCAGCAACACAGATGCCTCCTGCTCCAACAGACACTGAACACACTCCTCCTGACCACACAGCAACTGGGAGAGTGGAAGGGAGAGAGGAGTGAGAGAGAGACGGAAGGAAACAAAGAGAGAGACAGAGTTCACCTTTAAACTTTTAGACTGGACAAAGAGATCCCGTTCTTACAAGCTCCTCAGAATTCAGTACAATCACAGTCATGTGAAGTCACAGACATTTACAGCCATACAAACACACGCGCGCACACGCACGCACATACATACATGTACAGTGAATACACACACCCACCCCGAGGTGCAGGGCGGTCAGGCCATGGTTGTCTGCTGTATCTACAGCAGCCTCTCTCTCCAGCAGCAGAGACACAGCATCCACATGTCCCCCTGCCACCGCAAGCATCAGAGGAGTCCTGACAGGGACAGAGAGGGGACAGTCACAGCAGGACAAATGGATCGGTAGACACATCCCCATTCCCAACCCCTAGCCCCACCTACGAGTATTACAAGGCTAGGTAGAATGTTTGCCATGTTGCTTACATCCATCCAATCACATCTGAAAAGACGGGATAGGTATAAGCAATAGGGCCACATTTCTACCTTGCCTATCAGAGAGAAAGGTGAGAGCAAGACATGGCCATTTTATTTAAACCCATCCAGTCCCTACAGATCAGTAAACTCACTGTCCCTGAGAGTCTGTAGTGTCCACCAGGTCTGCACTATCCTGGTCGTCCAGAAGGAGGCGTACACACGACGTATGACCATTCATCACTGAGGACAGAGAAGGAGAGAGATGAGAACAAGGGAAACAGACAGACAGACAGAGACAGAGAGACAGACAGACAGACAGAGACAGAGAGAAACAGACAGAAAGACAGAGAAACAGACAGACAGAAAGATAGAGACAGAGAGAGAAACAGACAGAAAGACAGAGACAGACACAGAGAGACAGAAAGATAGAGACAGAGAGAGAAACAGACAGAAAGACAGAGACAGACAGAGAGACAGAAAGATAGAGACAGAGAGAGAAACAGACAGAAAGACAGAGACAGACAGAGAGAAACAGACAGAAAGACAGAGACAGACACAGAGAGACAGAAAGATAGAGACAGAGAGAGAAACAGACAGAAAGACAGAGAAACAGACAGAAAGACAGAGACAGACACAGAGAGACAGAAAGATAGAGACAGAGAGAGAAACAGACAGAAAGACAGAGACAGACAGAGAGACAGAAAGATAGAGACAGAGAGAGAAACAGACAGAAAGACAGAGACAGACAGAGAGACAGAAAGATAGAGACAGAGAGAGAAACAGACAGAGAGACAGAGACAGACACAGAGAGACAGAAAGATAGAGACAGAGAGAGAAACAGACAGAAAGACAGAGAAACAGACAGACAGAAAGATAGAGACAGAGAGAGAAACAGACAGAAAGACAGAGACAGACAGAGAGACAGAAAGATAGAGACAGAGAGAGAAACAGACAGAAAGACAGAGACAGACACAGAGAGACAGAAAGATAGAGACAGAGAGAGAAACAGACAGACACAGAGAGACAGAAAGATAGAGACAGAGAGAGAAACAGACAGAAAGACAGAGACAGACACAGAGAGAGAGAAAGATAGAGACAGAGAGAGAAACAGACAGAAAGACAGAGACAGAGAGACAGAAAGATAGAGACAGAGAGAGAAACAGACAGAAAGACAGAGACAGACACAGAGAGAAAGATAGAGAAGATAGAAACAGACAGAAAGACAGAGAGAGAAACAGACAGAGAGACAGAGACAGACAGAGAGAGACAGAAAGATAGAGACAGAGAGAGAAACAGACAGAAAGACAGAGAAACAGACAGACAGAAAGATAGAGACAGAGAGAGAAACAGACAGAAAGACAGAGACAGAGAGACAGAAAGATAGAGACAGAGAGAGAAACAGACAGAAAGACAGAGACAGACACAGAGAGACAGAAAGATAGAGACAGAGAGAGAAACAGACAGAAAGACAGACACAGAGAGACAGAAAGATAGAGACAGAGAGAGAAACAGACAGAGAGACAGAGACAGACACAGAGAGACAGAAAGATAGAGACAGAGAGAGAAACAGACAGAAAGACAGAGAAACAGACAGACAGAAAGATAGAGACAGAGAGAGAAACAGACAGAAAGACAGAGACAGACACAGAGAGACAGAAAGATAGAGACAGAGAGAGAAACAGACAGAAAGATAGAGACAGAGAGAGAAACAGACAGAAAGACAGAGAGAGACAGAGAGACAGAAAGATAGAGACAGAGAGAGAAACAGACAGAAAGACAGAGACAGACACAGAGAGACAGAAAGATAGAGACAGAGAGAGAAACAGACAGAAAGACAGAGACAGACACAGAGAGACAGAAAGATAGAGACAGAGAGAGAAACAGACAGAAAGACAGAGACAGACACAGAGAGTGAGAAAGATAGAGACAGAGAGAGAAACAGACAGAAAGACAGAGACAGACACAGAGAGACAGAAAGATAGAGACAGAGAGAGAAACAGACAGAAAGACAGAGACAGAGAGACAGAAAGATAGAAACAGAGAGAGAAACAGACAGAAAGACAGAGACAGACACAGAGAGAGAGAAAGATAGAGACAGAGAGAGAAACAGACAGAGACACAGACACAGAGAGACAGAAAGATAGAGACAGAGAGAGAAACAGACAGAAAGACAGAGAGACAGAAAGATAGAGACAGAGAGAGAAACAGACAGAAAGACAGAGACAGACAGAGAGACAGAAAGATAGAGACAGAGAGAGAAACAGACAGAAAGACAGAGACAGAGAGACAGAAAGATAGAGACAGAGAGAGAAACAGACAGAAAGACAGAGACAGACACAGAGAGAGAGAAAGATAGAGACAGAGAGAGAAACAGACAGAAAGACAGAGACAGACAGAGAGAGAGAGAATTCACAAAAAGGGACAAACGCCAAATTGAGACTCTGCATGCAGAATTCTGAAAAAAATATCCTCCGTGTACAACGTAAAACACCAAATAATGCACTCAGAGCAGAATTAACCCGATAATCGCTAATTATCAAAATCCAGAAAATAGCCATTAAATTCTACAACCACCTAAAAGGAAGCGATTCCCAAACCTTCCATAACAAAGCCATCGCCTATAGAGAGATGAACCTGGAGAAGAGTCCCCTAAGCAAGCTGGTCCTGGGGCTCTGTTCACAAACACAAACACACCCCACAGAGCCCCAGAACAGCAACACAGTTAGACCCAACCAAATCATGAGAAAACAAAAAGATAATTACTTGACAGATTGGAAAGAATTAACAAAACAACTGAGCAAACTAGAATGCTATTTGGCCCTAAACAGAGAGTACACAGTGGCAGAATACCTGACCACTATGACTGACCCAAACTTAAGGAAAGCTTTGACTATGTACAGACTCAGTGAGCATAGCCTTGTTATGGAGAAAGGCCATCGTAGGCAGACCTGGCTCTCAAGAGAAGACAGGCTATGTGCACACTGCCCACACAATTAGGTGGAAACTGAGCTGCACTTCCTTACCTCCTGCCAAATGTATGACTATATTAGAGACACATATTTCCCTCAATTACACAGATCCACAAAGAATTATAAAACAAACACGATTTTGATAAACTCCCATATCTACTGTGTGAAATACCACAGTGTGCCATTACAGCAGCAAGATGTGTGACCTGTTGCCACAAGAAAAGGTCAACCAGTGAAGAACAAACACCACTGTAAATACAACCCATATTTATGCTTATCTTAATTATTTTAGAACTTTTGTGAGTGTAATGTTTACTGTTCATTTTTATTGTTTATTTTACTTTTGTATATTATCTACTTCACTTGCTTTGGCAATGTTAATATATGTTTCCCATGCCAATAAAGCCCCTTGAATTGAGAGAGAGAGAGAGAGAGAGAGAGAGAGAGAGAGAGAGAGAGAGAGAGAGATTTTATATTGTGTCCTTTAACCATTTGTACATTGTTAAAACACTGTATATATATAATATGACATTTGGATTGTCTTTATTGTTTTGAAACTTCTGTGTGTGTGTAATATTTACTGTTAATTTGTATTGTTTATTTCACTTTATATATTCACTTTATATATTATCTACCTCACTTGCTTTGGCAATGTTAACACATGTTTCCCATGCCAATAAAAGCCCCTTGAATTGAATTGAGAGAGAGAGAGAGAGAGAGAGAGAGAGAGAGAGAGAGAGACAGAAAAACAGAGACAGAGAGAGACAGAAAGATAGAAAGACAGAGAGACAGAAAAACAGAGACAGAGAGAGACAGAAAGATAGAAAGAGATGGAAAGATAGAAAGACAGAGAGACAGAAAGAGAGAGAGAGAGATGGAAAGAGAGAAAACCAGAGACAGAGAGACAGAGAGAGATGGAAAGAGAGAAAACCAGAGACAGAGAGACAGAGAGAGATGGAAAGACGGAGAGAAAACTCAGTATAGAACTACTGCACACAGACCAATCAAAAGAGTACTTCAAATTCTCACACCCACACACAAACACACAGTGACCTCCATTACCTGCTAGGTGTACCGGGGTGCGTCCCCTGTTGGTGTCCGTGGTGCGTGGCGAAGCCCCCTGGCTGAGAAGGGTGTGGACGCAGTCAGTGTGGCCCCTGAGGGCCGCTAGGGCCAGGGGAGTACGACCTTCCTCGTCCCCCTGGTCTACCTCCTTCTCCCCTTGCAGCAACACCTCCAGAGCCTGTGCATGGCCGTGGTATGCCTGGGGGACAGGGAGACAGACACACACATACCAGCTGTTGGTATGCAAAGACACTGCGGTCTATGCAATGTATACTCTGTGTGTGTATGTGTGATAATGGCTGCCTTCAGAAAGTATTCACACCCCTTGACATTTTTTACATTTTGTTGTGTTACAGCCTGAATTTAAAATGGATTACATTGAGATTTTGTATCACTGGCCTACACACAACAGCCCATAACGCGAAAGTGGAATTATGTTTTTCAAAATGAAAAGATGAAATGTTATAGCAAGCCTAAATAAGTTCAGGAGTAACAATTTGCTTAATAAGTTGTATGGACTCACTCTGTGTGCAATAATAGTGTTTAACATCTTTGAATGACTACCTCATCTCTGTAGCCAACACATATAATAATCTGTAAGGTCCCTCAGTTGAACATTTTTAAACACAGATTCAACCACAAAGACCAGTGACGTTTTCCAATGCCTCGCAAAGAAGGGCACCTATTGGTAGATGAAAAACAAAAAAAGCAGACATTGAATATTCTTTTGAGCATGGTGAAGTTATTAATAAGAATTTGGATGGTGTATCAATACACCCAGTCACTACAAAGATACAGACAATCTTCCTAACTCAGTTGCTGGAGAGGAAGGAAACCACACAGGGATTTCACCATGAGGCCAATGGTGACTTTAAAACAGTTACTGAGTTTAATGGATGTGATAGGAGAAAACCGAAGATACTATGAATACTATGAATACAACGCATTATGTTTGGGGCAAATCCAAGAAAACACGTCACTGAGTACCACTCTTCATATTTTTAAGCATGGTGGTGGCTGCATCATGTTATGCTATTCCAGAAACAGAGCTAAGCACAGGCAAAATCCTGGAGGAAGACCTGGTTGTCTGCTCTCCAGCAGACACCGGGAGGCAAATTCACCTTTCAGCAGGACAATAACCTAAAACACAAGGCCAAATATACACTGGAGTTGCTTACAAAGACAACATTGAATGTTCCTAGTTAACGTTTTGACATAAATTGGCTGGAAAATCTATGGCAAGACTTGAAAATGGCTGTCTAGCAATTACCAACAACCAATTTGACAGAGCTTGAAAAATTGTAAAAAGAATCATGTGGAAATATTATACAATCTAGGTATGCAAAGCTTTTAGAGACTTACCCAGAAAGACTCCCAGTTGTAATCGCTGCCAAAGGTGATTCTAATGTGTATTGACTCAGGGGTGTGAATAATTACAGTGCATTCGGGAAGTATTCAGACCCCTTGACTTGTTCCACATTTTGTTAGGTTACAGCCTTTAAAGTAAAATTGATTCAATTGTTTTTTTTTCTCCTCATCAATCTACACACAATACCCCATAACGACAAAGCAAAAACATTTTGCAAATGTCTAAAAAATAAAGTATTCAGACCCTTTACTCAAGACTTTGTTGAAGCACCTTTGGCAGCGATTACATCCTTGATTCTTCTTGGGTATGACGCTACAAGCTTGGCACACCTGTATTTGGGGAGTTTCTCCCATTCTTCTCTGCAGATCCTCTCAAGCTGTCACGCCCTGACCTTAGTTATCTTTGTTTTCTTTATTATTTTGGTTAGGTCAGGGTATGACGAGGGTGGTATGTGTGTTTTGGTCTTGTCTAGGTTTTTTTTGTATATCTATGGGGTTTTGGTATTGTCTAGGTATATGTAGGTCTATGGTGGCCTGAATTGGCTCCCAATCAGAGACAGCTGTTTATCGTTGTCTCTGATTGGGGATCCTATTTAGGTTGCCATTTTCCATTTTGGTTTTTGTGGGTTATTGTCTATGTGTAGTTGCATGTCTGCACTCGTGTTATATAGAGGCACTTTCGGTTTGTTAGTTTTGTTCAGTGTTCGTTCTTCCATTAAAAAAAGATGGACGCTTATCACGCTGCGGCCTGGTCTCTAGGAGACAGACCACGTCTCCTTCCTGAGCGGTATGACAGCTGCGTGGTCCCATGGTGTTTCTACTTGCGTACTATTGTTTGTACAAATGAATGTGGTACCTTCAGGCGTTTGTAAATTGCTCCCAAGGATGAGGTCATTTGATTTTCCCATGATGTCAAGCAAAGGCACTGAGTTTGAAGGTAAGCCTTGAAATACATCCACAGGTACATCTGCAATTGACTCAAATTATGTCAATTAGCCTATAAGAACCTTTGAAAGTCATGACATCATTTTCTGGAATTTTACAAGCTGTTTAAAGGCACAGTCAACTTAGTGTATATAAACTTCTGACCCACTGGAATTGTGATACAGTGAAATAATCTGTCTGTAGACAATTGTTGGAAAAATTACATGCACAAAGTAGAGGTCTTAACTGACTTGCCAAAACTATAGTTTGTTAACAAGAAATTTGTGGAGTGGTTGAAAAACACTTAGGTTGGAGTCATTAAAACTCGTATGTAAACTTCCGACTTCAACTGTATTTTCAGGTCTCTCCAGAGATGTTTGATTGTGTTCAAGTCTGGGCTCTGGCTGGTTCCACTCAAGGACATTTAGAGACTTGTCCCGAAGCCAATCCTGAGTTGTCTTGGCTGTGTGCTTTGGGTCGTTGTCCAGTTGGAAGATGAACCTTCGCCCCAGTCTGAGCACTCTAGAGCAGGTTTTCATCAAGGATCTCTTTGTACTTTGCTCCGTTCATCTTTCCCTCGAGTCTTCAAGTCCCTGCCACTAAAAATATCCCCACAGCATGATGCTGCCACCACCATGCTTCACCATAGGGATGGTGCCAGGTTTCTTCCAGATGTGACGTTTGGCATTCAGGCCAAAGAGTTCAATCTTGGTTTCATCAGACCAGAGCATTTTGTTTCTCATGGTCTGAGAGTCCTTTATGTGCCTTTTGGCAAACTCCAAGTGGGCTGTCATGTGCCTTTTACTGAGGAGTGGCTTCTGTCTGGCAACTCAACCATAAAGGCCTGATTGGTGGAGTTCTGCAGAGATGGTTGTCCTTCTGGAAGGTTCTCCCATCTCAGAGGAACTCAGGAGCTCTGTCAGAGTGACCATTGGGTTCTTGGTCACCTCTCTAACCAAGGCCCTTCTCCCCCGACTGCTCAGTTTGGCCGGGTGGCCAGCTCTAAGAAGAGTCTTGGTGGTTCCAAACTTCTTCCATTTAAGAATGATGGAGGCCACTGTTCTTGGGGACCTCAATGCTGCAGAAACGTGTTGGTGCCGTTTTTGCTTTGTCATTATGGGGCATTGTGTGTAAATTGATGAAGAAAAAAATGTATGTTATCAATATTAGAATAAGGCTGTAACGTAACAAAATGTGGGGAAAAGGAAGGGGTCTGAATACTTTCTTTATGCACTAGATGTAAATTATATATTTCTGTATTTCAAATTCAATAAATTTGCTAAATTACAAAAAAATGTTTTTACAATTTGTCATTATGGGGTATTTTGTGTAGATGGGTGAGATGTTTTATTTAATCCATTTTGAATTCAGGCTGTAACACAACAAAATGTGGAATAAGTCAAGGGGTGTGAATACTTTCTGAAGGCTCTGTACATGATAACGCTAGTTATCTGTTTTTTCTGACCACGTGCCATGACCATTAAAAACTATAGGTTTTTCCTGCTCAGGTCACAAGATCACCCAATTATAATGCACTGCATGGCAGTGTGTGTGATTATGCATGGCTAGAGTGGATATGTGATAATGACTCACAGCGAGGTGCAGGGGGCTCCTGGCACCCAGAAAGTCTGGGGGCTCCTGGTGACTCTCGTCTCTGTCCAACAGCTAAAACCACAACCACAGATGACATCAAAACAAATCATTTCAATTCCATAAGTGGTATTTGTGAGCTGTGTATATTTATGGTATCTTGTGAAGTTGAAGTTCTACACACAGATACATTGTTGACTAGCATGTAGCATGAGCGTGCATGCACTCACCAGCTCCAGGCAGTGTCTGTGGCCATAGGCTGCAGCATAGTGGACAGGACTGTAGCCCTGCTTATCCTTCAGAGAGGCAGTAGCACCACTTTGCAAAAGGAATTCTAAACATCTATTACACAAACATACAATATTGTCAGACACACACACTTCAATATGTTCTTAAAAACGCCTCAGACAGAGAGGATATGAGAGAAAGATGTTTTATAGACATATCAACATGATTCAAGCAGACCACCATAGTCCCTGTGCCCAAGAACACAAAGGCAACCTGCCTAAATGACTACCGACCCGTAGCACTCACGTCCGTAGCCATGAAGTGCTTTGAACGGTTGGTAATGGCTCACAACACTATTATCCCAGAAACTCTAGACCCACTCCAATTTGCATACCGCCCAACCAGATCCACAGATGATGCGATCTCTATTGCACTCCACTCTGCCCTTTCCCACCTGGACAAAAGGAACAACTACAGTGGGGAGAACAAGTATTTGATATACTGCCGATTTTGCAGGTTTTCCTACTTACAAAGCATGTAGAGGTCTGTCATTTGTATCATAGGTACACTTCAACTGTGAGAGACTGAATATAAAACAAAAATCCAGAAAATCACGTATGATTTTTAAGTAATTCATTTGCATTTTATTGCATGACATAAGTATTTGATCACCTACCAACCAGTAAGAATTCCGGCTCTCACAGACTTGTTACTTTTTCTTTAAGAATCCCTCCTGTTCTCCACTCGTTACCTGTATAAAAGACACCTGTCCACACACTCAATCAAACAGACTCCAACCTCTCCACAATGGCCAAGACCAGCTGTGTAAGGACATCAGGGATAAAATTGTAGAAATAGGCAAGCAGCTTAGTGAGAAGGCAACAACTGTTGGCGCAATAATTAGAAAATGGAAGAAGTTCAAGATGACGGTTAATCACCCTCGGTCTGGGGCTCCATGCAAGATCTCACCTCGTGGGGCATCAATGATCATGAGGAAGGTGAGGGATCAGCCCAGAACTACATGGCAGGACCTGGTCAATGACCTGAAGAATGCTGGGACCACAGTCTCAAAGAAAACCATTAGTAACGCACTACGCCGTCATGGATTAAAATCTTGCAGCGCACGCAAGGTCCCCTGCTCAAGCCAGCGCATGTCCAGGCCCGTCTGAAGTTTGCCAATGACCACCTGGATGATCCAGAGGAGGAATGGGAGAAGGTCATGTGGTCTGAAGAGACAAAAATAGAGCTTTTCGGTCTAAACTCCACTCGCCGTGTTTGGAGGAAGAAGAAGGATGAGTACAACCCGAAGAACAACATCCCAACCGTGAAGCATGGAGGTGGAAACATCATTCTTTTGGGATGCTTTTCTGCAAAGGGGAGAGGACGATTGCACCGTATTGAGGGGAGGATGGATGGGGCCACGTATCGCAAGATCTTGGCCAACAACCTCCTTCCCTCAGTGAGAGCATTGAAGATGGGTCGTGGCTGGATCTTCCAGCATGACAACGACCCGAAACACACAGCCAGGGCAACTAAGGAGTGGCTCCGTAAGAAGCATCTCAAGGTCCTGGAGTGGCCTAGCCAGTCTCCAGACCTGAACCCAATAGAATATATTTGGAGGGACCTGAAAGTCCATATTGCCCAGCGACAGCCCCGAAACCTGAAGGATCTGGAGAAGGTCTGTATGGAGGTTTCTTAAGTTCTGCTTTTCTGATGTATCAAATACTTATGTCATGCAAATTAATTACTTAAAAATAATACAATGTGATTTTCTGGATTTTTGTTTTAGATTCCGTCTCTCACAGTTGAAGTGTACCTATGATAAAAAATTACAGACCTCTACATGCTTTGTAAGTAGGAAAACCTGCAGAATCGGCAGCGTATCAAAAAGGCTTCTCAACAGTTTTTACCCCCAAGCCATAAGACTCCTGAACAGGTAATCAAATGGCTACCCGGACTATTTGCATTGTGTGGTTTTTCTTACCTACCTATTGTTCACCTAATACCTTTTTTTGCACTATTGGTTAGAGCCTGTAAGTAAGCATTTCACTAAGGTTTAGCACTTCACATGTTGTATTCGGCGCACGTGACATATTTTTTTGTTTGATTTGACATACGCAATGGTTAATCCAACAAGATGAGCGAGAGAGACAATGACAGAAGATATTGTCTGTCTAAACTGGTCTGTGTGCACAGAGTAGAGAAAGAGAGAAAGAAAGAGAAGAGAGGGACTTTCTCAAACAGTCAGAACCATAGGCACGGCTTGCACTGATCCATAATCTGTGCTGACTGACTACCTGTATGCCCAGATAGAGGCAGTAATACTCATAGAAATAAAATAGTTTACTCACAGTGCAGCCTCTTTCTCCTTCTCTGCCTGCACCCCTTCACTTTCTGGCTCCAGAGC
This sequence comes from Oncorhynchus nerka, assembly GCF_034236695.1. Taxonomy (NCBI): domain Eukaryota; kingdom Metazoa; phylum Chordata; class Actinopteri; order Salmoniformes; family Salmonidae; genus Oncorhynchus; species Oncorhynchus nerka. The sequence continues at coordinate 40,512,582 of NC_088396.1, forward strand.
CTGACGTCGCCTTCACAACACACACAACAGAGAACGATTAAGACATCCTCAATGGGGGCCCCAGGGAAACCCTCCCCAAACCCTTTCCATCTGATTATTCAGGGTCATATAGCGTCTCCAGCAGTGCTTCTCTGAGTTTCCTGGAATGGAAACAATCAGGGGTGTGAACACTGAACAGTCTGCTGCCGAACATCCAGACACCTATTCAACCGGCACCTCAGAATTACCTCAGGTATCCATGGAAACAGGGAGTTCCTTGGTTGTCTAGCTTCCGGAGATGGTCACTACCATAGAATTAGGAATTAGAATAACATTCCATTGAAACAGTGCAGTCAATCCACAGCCAGACACTGTCTGAAATCACTTGATGATAGGAATTAAGTTGTAAATGCAACAAGTACTGAATTTGCATCATATAATAGCACTCACAGCTTTCCAAGAAAACACAACATTTTGACAGTTATGGTCAGTGTACATATATTTTAGAGGCTATTTATACAGAAAATGTGTATAAAACCCATATAAACTGTATTTATAATTATGTGACAATATTTTAGATCAGGTCATCTATAAGTCTTTGCTAGGTAAAGCTCCGCCTTATCTCAGTGCACTGGTCACCATAGCAACATCCACCCGTAGCACGTGCTCCAGCAGGTATATTTCACTGGTCATCCCCAAAGCCAACTCCTACTTTGGGCGCCTTTCCTTCTAGTTCTCTGCTGCCAATGACTGGAATGAATTACAAAAATCACTGAAGTTGGAGACTTCTATCTCCCTCACTAACTTTGAGCGCCAGCTGTCAGAGCAGCTTACCGATCACTGCAGCTGTACACAGCCCATCTGTAAATAGCCCATCCAACCAACTACCTACCTCATCCCCGTTTTTGTTTTTCTGCTCTTTTGCACACCAGTATATCTACTTGCACATCTTCATCTGCACATCTATCACTCCAGTGTATATTGATAAACGGCAATTACTTTGCCACTATTGGCCTATTTATTGCCTTACCTCCTTAATTAATTTGCACACACTGTATACAGATGTTTTTTTCTTCTATTGTGTTATTGACTGTACATTTGTTTATCTCATGTGTAACTCTGTGTTGTTATTTTTGTCGCACTGCTTTGCTTTATCTTGGCCATGTCGTAGTTGTAAATGAGAACTTGTTCTCAACTGGCCTACCTGGTTAAATAAAGGTGAAATAAAATGATAATAATAATATATTCCATTAGACTGGTTTGGATTTCTCCCTGATCAATATGGCTGCCATTTTCAACTCATTCTGGAGTTTTGAAGGTTGAAGGGACATAGCATCTCTAACAATTTAACAGGATCTCTATGGTCACCACCAAAAACCACACAGCTAGTTTGACCTGGCCTCAGGGGCCCGACTGTCCGTTAGTCTTTTGATTACATATTATAGATAGCAGCATATAGGAACCAGCTCAATATTGTAGTCTTTAACCTCTGATCGATAACTGAATTTACATGCAGTTTATAATATCAAATTGTAACATGAGTCACAGGTACTAATGGTATCATCAATGTATGGTCACTATGGGGCGAATCCTAACATCCATTTAAGTAACATTTTCACTTAGTCTCCCATTTACATCAATGCATGACTATATCGGAATTGAAATCTTAAGTGGAAGTTAGGATTCGTCCCCAAGTCTGATTAGTGAAGCTCACCTTCTGTCCAGGTCGGAGGCAGCAGCGTAGTGCAAAGCAGAGCGCCCCCACTGGTCAGTGGCATTAATGCAGGTCCCACACGACACAAGGGTCTCCAGGCACTGGTAGTGACGACTGGCTGCCGCATAGTGGAGAGAGGTCCTGGAGAGGGAGCGACACACAGTTAGACACACACACACAGAAGGACAGTGTTATACGCTAGCACATTGAGTTGAGTCACACAAACTTACTGGAGCCCCAAAAAATGAAGAAGAGTAGATTAAAGAGTAGCTGGCAACAACACCTCTACTACGCTAATTCTCAACACAGAGGTTAGGCAACAACACCTCCACTATGCTGATCCTCAACACAGAGGGTAGCTAGGCAACAACACCTCCACTATGCTGATCCTCAACACAGAGGGTAGCTAGGCAACAACACCTCCACTATGCTGATCCTCAACACAGAGGGTAGCTAGGCAACAACACCTCCACTATGCTGATCCTCAACACATAGGGTAGCTAGGCAACAACACCTCCACTATGCTGATCCTCAACACAGAGGGTAGCTAGGCAACAACACCTCCACTACGCTGATCCTCAACACAGGGTAGACAACAACATCACTATGCTGATTTTCAACACAAAGGGTATACATAAACACCTCCACTATGCTGATCCTCAACACATAGGGTAGCTGGGCAACAACACCTCCACTATGCTGATCCTCAACACAGAGGGTAGCTAGGCAACAACACCTCCACCATGCTGATCCTCAACACAGAGGGTAGCTAGGCAACAACACCTCCACTACGCTGATCCTCAACACATAGGGTAGCTAGGCAACAACACCTCCACTATGCTGATCCTCAACACAGAGGGTAGCTAGGCAACAACACCTCCACTACGCTGATCCTCAACACAGGGTAGACAACATCACTATGCTGATCTTCAACACAAAGGGTATACATAAACACCTCCACTATGCTGATCCTCAACACATAGGGTAGCTAGGCAACAACACCTCCACTATGCTGATCCTCAACACAGAGGGTAGCTAGGCAACAACACCTCCACTATGCTGATCCTCAACACAGAGGGTAGCTAGGCAACAACACCTCCACTACGCTGATCCTCAACACAGGGTAGACAACAACATCACTATGCTGATCTTCAACACAAAGGGTATACATAAACACCTCCACTATGCTGATCCTCAACACATAGGGTAGCTAGGCAACAACACCTCCACTATGCTGATCCTCAACACAGAGGGTAGCTAGGCAACAACACCTCCACCATGCTGATCCTCAACACAGAGGGTAGCTAGGCAACAACACCTCCACTACGCTGATCCTCAACACATAGGGTAGCTAGGCAACAACACCTCCACTATGCTGATCCTCAACACAGAGGGTAGCTAGGCAACAACACCTCCACTACGCTGATCCTCAACACAGGGTAGACAACAACATCACTATGCTGATCTTCAACACAAAGGGTATACATAAACACCTCCACTATGCTGATCCTCAACACATAGGGTAGCTAGGCAACAACACCTCCACTATGCTGATCCTCAACACAGAGGGTAGCTAGGCAACAACACCTCCACCATGCTGATCCTCAACACAGAGGGTAGACAACAACACCTCCACTATGCTGATCCTCAACACAGAGGGTAGCTAGGCAACAACACCTCCACCATGCTGATCCTCAACACAGAGGGTAGACAACAACACCTCCACTATGCTGATCCTCAACACAGAGGGTAGCTAGGCAACAACACCTCCACTATGCTGATCCTCAACACAGAGGGTAGCTAGGCAACAACACCTCCACTATGCTGATCCTCAACACAGAGGGTAGCTAGGCAACAACACCTCCACTATGCTGATCCTCAACACAGAGGGTAGCTAGGTAACAACACCTCCACTACGCTGATCCTCAACACAGGGTAGACAACAACATCACTATGCTGATCTTCAACACAAAGGGTAGACATAAACACCTCCACTATGCTGATCCTCAACACAAGTCGCTCTGGATAAGAGCGTCTGCTAAATGACTTAAATGTAAATGTAAATAGGGTAACTAGGCAACAACACCTCCACTATGCTGATCCTCAACACAGAGGGTAGCTAGGCAACAACACCTCCACCATGCTGATCCTCAACACAGAGGGTAGCTAGGTAACAACACCTCCACTATGCTGATCCTCAACACAGAGGGTACACTGACACCGTGGTGAAGAAGGCACAACCGCCAAAATTTGGCATTCCCCCTAAGACCCTCAGGAACTTCTACAGATGAACCATTGAGAGCATTCTGTCGGGCTGTATCACTGCATGGTACGACAACTGCATCGCCCTCAACCGCATGACTCTCCAGAGGGAGGCGTGGTCTATCCCCAGACCATCAGACTGGGGCCACGCTGCCTATCCTCCAGGGCATTTACAGGACTGTGTCAAAGGAAGGTCAAGAAGATCATTAAGAATCTCAGCCACCTGAGCCACGGTCTGTTCCCTCTGCTACCATCTGACAGAGACAGTACGGGTGCATCACAGCTGGGACCGAGAGACTGAGAAATAGCTTCTATCCCCAGACCATCAGACTGTTAAACAGCTTCTATCAGACTGTTAAACCAGACCATCAGACTGTTAAACAGCTTCTATCCCCAGACCATCAGACTGTTAAACAGCTACTATCCCCAGACCATCAGACTGTTAAATAGCTTCTATCTCCAGAACATCAGACTGTTAAACAGCTTCTATCTCCAGACAATCAGACTGTTAAATAGCTTCTATCCCCAGACCATCAGACTGTTAAATAGCTTATATCCCCAGACCATCAGACTGAGAAACAGCTTCTATCTCCAGAACATCAGACTGTTAAACAGCTTCTATCCCCAGACCATCAGACTGTTAAACAGCTTCTATCCCCAGACCATCAGACTGTTAAATAGCTTCTATCCCCAGACCATCAGACTGAGAAACAGCTTCTATCCCCAGGCCATCAGACTGTTAAACAGCTTCTATCCCCAGACCATCAGACTGTTAAATAGCTTCTATCCCCAGACCATCAGACTGTTAAATAGCTTCTATCCCCAGACCATCAGACTGTTAAATAGCTTCTATCCCCAGGCCATCAGACTGTTAAACAGCTTCTATCCCCAGACCATCAGACTGTTAAACAGCTTCTATCCCCAGGCCATCAGACTGTTAAACAGCTTCTATCCCCAGACCATCAGACTGAGAAACAGCTTCTATCCCCAGACCATCAGACTGTTAAATAGCTTCTATCCCCAGACCATCAGACTGTTAAACAGCTTCTATCCCCAGACCATCAGACTGTTAAACAGATTCTATCCCCAGAACATCAGACTGTTAAACAGCTTCTATCCCCAGACCATCAGACTGTTAAACAGCTTCTATCCCCAGACCATCAGACTGTTAAACAGCTTCTATCCCCAGACCATCAGACTGTTAAACAGCTTCTATCCCCAGACCATCAGACTGAGAAACAGCTTCTATCCCCAGACCATCAGACTGTTAAATAGCTTCTATCCCCAGAACATCAGACTGAGAAACAGCTTCTATCTCCAGAACATCAGACTGTTAAACAGCTTCTATCCCCAGACCATCAGACTGTTAAATAGCTTCTATCCCCAGACCATCAGACTGAGAAACAGCTTCTATCCCCAGACCATCAGACTGAGAAACAGCTTCTATCTCCAGAACATCAGACTGTTAAACAGCTTCTATCTCAGGACCATCAGAATGTTAAATAGCTTCTATCCCCAGACCATCAGACTGTTAAATAGCTTCTATCCCCAGACCATCAGACTGTTAAATAGCTTCTATCCCCAGGCCATCAGACTGTTAAACAGCTTCTATCCCCAGACCATCAGACTGAGAAACAGCTTCTATCCCCAGACCATCAGACTGTTAAATAGCTTCTATCCCCAGACCATCAGACTGTTAAACAGCTTCTATCCCCAGACCATCAGACTGTTAAACAGATTCTATCCCCAGGCCATCAGACTGTTAAACAGCTTCTATCTCCAGACCATCAGACTGTTAAACAGCTTCTATCCCCAGACCATCCCCAGACCATCAGACTGTTAAACAGCTTCTATCCCCAGACCATCAGACTGAGAAACAGCTTCTATCGCCAGGCCATCAGACTGTTAAACAGCTTCTATTACCAGAACATCAGACTGAGAAACAGCTTCTATCCCCAGGCCATCAGACTGTTAAACAGCTTCTATCCCCAGACCATCAGACTGTTAAACAGCTTCTATCCCCAGGCCATCAGACTGTTTGACAGCTTCTATCCCCAGAACATCAGACTGTTTGACAGCTTCTATCCCCAGAACATCAGACTGTTTGACAGCCATCACTATTTTTCATCCTATAGCTTGTTCTCCATCTTCTTTTTAAATAGTGAGTCAATGTTTTCAGTACTTTTATTTCCATGAATGATCAAAAGGTGTTTTTATTATGACTCTTTCTCGTCTCTCTGCAGCAGACATACAGTGAGCAATATGTTTGGAACATCAAATCACAATAAAAATCGTTGTATCGAATCGCAATACATATTGCATCGGCACCTAAGTAGAGTGACAATATCCTATCGTGAGGTCCCTGGCAATTCCCAGCCCTAATATAGAGCCATTGAACACTGGTCACCTCATATTCTGTTTACATACTGTTGTTTACTCACTGTGTATGTACACTGAGTATACAAAACATTAAAGACGCACTATGCAGAAATCGTTCTGCCATTTCCTGGTTCCTATATTCTAATAGTTTGCATAATTTCAATTTATGTGACAAAACAAGCAGGTGTATTTGTGAGAATCATTGTACCATCTAAACCGCTGTGAAATATATTTTCCATAACCAACAGTAATGTATTATCAGCTGTTTGAGGCTGGTGAACAAAACTGAAAAAACTCAAATGGGAAACATACAAAGAGCGCACATAGAACTCATCTACCTCTTCTTAGACTTGCTTTCAATGAGAATGACAGATCTATTACGCCCTTTTCTATATGAATTTGGTTGGGTCGTCCACAGTGATTTGATATTGCAGCTTTAAGAACGCTTGCTCTTTCCATGACAGACTGAACAGGTGAATCCAGGTGAAAGCTGTGATCCTTTATTGAAATCCACTTCAATCAGTATCGATGAAGGAGAGGAAACAGGTTGAAGAAGGATTTTTAAGCCTTGAGACAATCGAGACATGTTTGTGTGTGTGCCATTCAGAGGGTGAATGGGCAAAACAAAATATTTAAGTGCCTTTGAACAGGGTAGTAGGTGCCAGGCACACCGGTTTGTGTCAAGAACTGCAACGCTGCTGGGTTTTTCACAATCAACAGTTTCCCGTGTGTATCAAGAATGGTCCACCACCTAAAGGACATCCAGTCAACTTGACACAACTGTGGGAATCATTGGAGTCAACATGGGCCAGAATCCCTGTGGAACAATTTTGACACCTTGTAGAGTCCACGAAATGAGGCTGTTCTGAGGGAAAAAAGGGGGGGTGGGGGGTGCATCTCAATATTAGTATGATGAAATACTGATATACTATCTATACACAGCACATATTTATATTCTGCATTCTCACACATGCTCACTAATATATCTAACTTTGATTGTTTAGATTTCTTCTATGATTTGTGTATTTGCGAGACATTCTAATGTTTTGTTGGAGCTAGTAACATAAGCATTTCACTGCACCTGCCATAGCACCTGCTCATCTGTGTACGCGACCAATAAACTTTGATTTGATCAAATGTTGAGTCAGAGTTGAGGGGAAATTGCTCTGGCCACACAAACACACCTACACAGGAACTGAAGAGAGGAAGTCCTTGTCTCCTTTTAGTTTCCAGTTAGAACCAGCTTTCAACATCATCTATACACATCACTTCACTGTCCCACTAAGGCCCTGTTCATCTGCCCTTACCTCAGACCTGCCCACCCTTCTACCTGTCCTCTAAGAGAACTCACCTGCCACACTTGTCCCTCCGGTTGTGGTCCCCACCGCTGCTCAGAAGCAACTTCACACACTCCACATTACTGCAGAACGGGACAGGGGGAGAGGGAGCAGTTGTAGAATCATGACAAATTGTGTTTTGAAGAGAAATACATAGA